>NC_137607.1:1561817-1589317 GCF_963280865.1 Gymnoscopelus braueri
GTCAAGGGCCCACACATATGTATTTGTATGCGGGATCCCATCTGAAAATATTTTGTGCCAGGGACAATATAATATAAGTGTTGTCTTGGTGAATACAAGATTTGTTTTGTTAAAATGTTCTAAAAATCAGTCGGCATGGGCCGGGTCGGTCAATTGGACACGTATTTGTCGGGCTTTGGGTCGGGCTGGGCTAGGCAACAAAATACACGTAAAAATAAAAGAAGAAAGTATCCAAATAAATGTATATATTAATTAATTTGTAGCGTATTGTGTTCACAATAAGCAACTTGTCGTATTAGTCAGATCCGGAAGAGTTTATGAAAGCCATTTAAAATATGTATACTATTGGAATCTTACACACCTGCTGCTCCCAAATAATTAATTACATCACCATCGCAGCGCAAAAGTAGGTAAAATCAATCAGTCACTGCAGCAGCAGCGCAAGTCAGAGCCCCCCTTTAAACCATAACATGACATATAGAGTGGATCTTAAAGTTTAAACCATAACATGACATATAGAATGGATCTTCAGACAAACTATTGAGAATGAAAACCTTTCTTCATGTCTTCCGCACCTCAAAGTAAACGTTGGATTATTTCTTCAAATAACCGGAGCACAGGCAGCGGGCAGTACGAGGTTAGCCTGGTAAACCCTCCTTCCGGAAATCTCATTTGTAATTTATTTCAGGAGTGAGTGGAGTATATTTAATAACATGATATACATGTAAGCCATATTTCACAGGGAGCATACAGACAGAAGAAGTGGATTGAGTCAGAGAGAGGTGCCGGTTTGTCTGAGCGGGGTGTGGGGGCTCTTAGCATTTTCTTTGTCTTACCTGCAGGAGACAGAGAGCATGTGTCCACCATTTCCCCTTCCTGCCTTGACAGTTGCAAATGTCTTGGGCGGGTGGGGGCTCACCTTTGAAGTCTGACACACCCATTCCTGTACCTCCTCTTTCACTGAATGGGCTATAAAGACTATGACATGTAAGCTTGTAGTGTGTGTGCCACTCCCGGCCGACAGGCTGTGGAGTTGGCTGTGGAACTCTGTACTATGCAATAAATGGAAGCAAAGGAACCTCACTTGCTGGAGTGATGACTCAAATTCATTCTACCACCATTCATTCTCATCTCTGGAACAACAAACTTATCTACCATATGGCGTTGTTGGCAACTCAATAGAGCCTTTAAGGCAGTGGAAGAATATACCTCATATGGCGTTGTTGGCAACTCAATAGAGCCTTTAAGGCAGTGGAAGAATATACCTCATATGGCGTCAAAGTCGGCAGTCGCGTTGGTTTGTTTTTTTGGGGGCGCGAGTCTCCAGGGATACTGAGCCAGGCGTCGAAAGAACATGCGGCGGGTCTGTGTTTTTGCCTTGCGGTGGGTGTACGGATCACGTTCTCTTCCTGAGACGTGGGGGGTCCACTGTGTAGGTCGTCTTGGACATCGGCACGACATGACGACAACTTTTCGAGAATCTACAAGGAGAGGATCTCATGGCCGGATCTAGGACGGCTGGACGACTCATCTGGCTGCACAACATATCTTCTGCGATCGCTAGAAGGGCGCGCTGCGGTGCGGACGGCAGAGCGGAGAAATTGGTGTGTCGAATTTCTTCGTGGCGGGTATGTTGTGGGGAGAGGACAGCGGGTGCCGGCAGAGCGGAGGACTTGCGATGAAGGGGTTCTTCGTGAAGAGTGTGGTAACACATCTTCAGCGATCGCAAGTGGAGCGCTCTGTTGTAAACATGCAGCTATCTGTTGGAAAATCTGGGTACGGCGTTGGAGCACGGCTGGGTGAGAAGATGACATTGAGGGAGACTGCAAGAGAGACATTATCGAACGGGACACTGCGCATATGGGACCTGGGGTTATGTTTTTGTGATAAGGGTGGGTTAAACTATGGGGCTATGGCTGCCATGGGAAGTGATGCGAGGGTATTTTTTTACTTTCTGGTCTCCTGTGTTTAATGTGAGTTTACTTTGTGGATTATTGTTTCATTGGGGGTACACTGCCTTCTTTTCTCCGTGTAGGCACTTCCGTGGTAGTTGTCATATATGCTTGATGGTACGGTGTAAAACTTAGGGATGAGTATTAGGCTATCTTTGAGTATATTTTGGTGACTGGGCGGGGGGGACATTGATCTTGGGGGGTGGTGTTATCACTTGGTGGGCGTGATTCGACTGTGTGCTGTCAGCTTCCACTGGGTGGGGGCTGTGTAATGTTTTATCCTGGAGTTTAAAAGGCTAACAGAGGGATCCTGCACGCTAATTAGTTTTGGGGGATGTGTCTATTTGATGTGATTCACCGTGTCGCTGTACTATGTAATCTTGGTTTTTGTATATGCATTGTTCTGTATGCTGTTGTTTGCTGTTTTGGTCTTCCTGGATGTTTTCTTTTTGTTCTGGTTGATGTTACAGTCGCTTTTCGTGGGGGGCGGATTCTTTGTGGTTCTTTTGAAATATACGTGTTTGTGGAAGACGTTTTAATGTCTCCCATGGGGGGTCTGGAGTATATTTAATAACATGATATACATGTAAGCCATATTTCACAGGGAGCATACAGACAGAAGAAGTGGATTGAGTCAGAGAGAGGTGCCGGTTTGTCTGAACGGGGTGTGGGGGCTCTTAGCATTTTCTTTGTCTTACCTGCAGGAGACAGAGAGCATGTGTCCACCATTTCCCCTTCCTGCCTTGACAGTTGCAAATGTCTTGGGCGGGTGGGGGCTCACCTTTGAAGTCTGACACACCCATTCCTGTACCTCCTCTTTCACTGAATGGGCTATAAAGACTATGACATGTAAGCTTGTAGTGTGTGTGCCACTCCCGGCCGACAGGCTGTGGAGTTGGCTGTGGAACTCTGTACTATGCAATAAATGGAAGCAAAGGAACCTCACTTGCTGGAGTGATGACTCAAATTCATTCTACCACCATTCATTCTCATCTCTGGAACAACAAACTTATCTACCATATGGCGTTGTTGGCAACTCAATAGAGCCTTTAAGGCAGTGGAAGAATATACCTCATGAGTCTGGCATGATCGCCCATTCTGCAATTTTGGCTGTGGGCTGGAGTTGGGCGGGAGTAATACCGTTGACTGACAACCCCTTCAGCCAATCAGCAGTGTCCCACTTCAGCCAGTGCATTTTTACCAGCTCCAGACTAATGCAACGGGACTTTTGAGACGGCCATGCCCAAAATAGGTTGCCTTATTCGGATACATGCGTGTCACTGCCCGCCGATGCCGGTTCTCAATTAAAAAAAAAAAAAATAGGCTCTGTCATGATTAATTGACCACATATATGAAGTTAAACAACTAAATTCTATCCAAACTATATCTTAAAAGTGAATTCCTTGCCTCAAAAAAGAAGTTTGAGAGCGTTTTAAAACCGAAAGTAAAAAGTTTAACTGCCCACAGAAAACAATGGCGGCTCGTTCCATTTTTGTCGGCTGCACTCGGTCCCATTCGGGCTCACTCGAACTCGCCACCTGATTGGCCAACTGTCGCTGTCAATCACAGAACGATGAGCGACGACGCTGATAGGCTCGTCCATTTGGTGAACGGGCTAGAAACGCCCAGACAAGCCATCAGGCCAGACTCCTTCCTGAAATCAAATGGAAATGAGATTTTCCGGAGTGAGGGGCTTTACCAGGCTAGTACGAGGTAACATCCAGGTCTTTATATTGGATGTGATTTCTCCATCACAACTCTTTCCCATCAAACAAAGTAATGAAAACTATTTTTACAGCTAATTTTGCTTGTTAAAAGCATAATATAATTAAGACATGACAGCAATATGGAAAAAACTAAAATATCCCTATTAAAATATATATTTAATAGAATAAGCCCTGTTTAACTGAATATCCACGCACACCCATACCTAATTGTATATATTTATAAAGCCCTATTTGCTCCAAGCTGTTTAAAAAAAATATATAGACAGTTGGAAAAGGATAGAATGACTCCTGTTCTTAACGAATTACCAAGATTTAATGAGAAAAGGGCTGCATGCAGCAATTAACCTTGTTTAGAAAAATGACTTCAGGCTTTGGATCGGGCTGGGCTTGACATTCTGTCGGGCTGGGTTGAGCCGGGCTCAAATATTTAGGCCTGATTAAAGCTCTTAAAAGGCTGGTGATGTTTGCTTTAATGCATTATTGCAAACTTTCCTTGAGACAGGCAAGCCCATTTCGAAAGTATAAAGGAATCCATTTTGCTTTCAGCTCGGTGTCTACAGAACCAGGTTGAGACGAAGGAGCAGAGATCATGGCGGATCATTGTGTCTCACATCGTTCCTTCTCAGTCAGTGTTTGTGCTGTAAAATCAACCATGTGTATTTATTTATACATGTTCCTGGTGATGATGTGGAGCCACTACACAGCTGTGACAGGTAACGGTCACTTTTTGTTATAATAGTACGACTTATTAAAGTTATTTACAGTGAAGTCACGGACAGGGAGGGGCTGATAAAGTTTTGTAACACATGCGGTAATAATGATGTGTTCATGTTTTCTTCATAAGAACAAAGTGGGGCTGCAACTCACTTGTTGAATGCTCCAAAGTTTTTTTTATTTGTGACTGCATGGTACATGGAAAAAACGAATATCACAAAAATAAAATATATATACATATTTTCCTTGATTCTACTGTTTAAAAACAACCGACTTGAGGACCATTTCTCTACCCCTAGTCACATGTGTGACAAACAGCAGATATACAACGTTTCGACCCTTTCCGTCTTTTTCCTTTTAAATAAGAAGCAGGAAATGACATCTTTTGATACAAAATGAGCCACCGTACCAAGCAGTAGCCTGTTCAGAATGTTTAAATAATCAGACTGCTTGTCTGTCTTCCCTCGTTGGCTTATAACCAATTTCCAACAGGGAACGGAAGCGGTATGCGCTCCGTTGATGGAGTGCACAGCCTAGACATACTGGCTGTTCTGCTACTCGGTTCGAATCCAGGACCAGACACAATATGTTTGATAACGTGGAAGTTACATGTATTATTAGCGTAGTCGTCACCAAATGATATGATAGGTCAGTTCTATGAATAAACAGTAGTTCTATCAAACATGCTTCATAAAAACAGAAGCTCATCGTATGCACTCTGGGTCTGGTAGCAATAGAACCAACGGTGTCACGCCCAGAACATAGCTTATCTACAAGTTCACAAGGCGTCGATCCGTGACACTTTAGCAATCACAGCCCGTCCTGTAAGACCACCCACCAAGTTTGGAGCCTGTAGCATACTGGACGAATGGCTATTTGTTTTCTCAATTATTTTCTTTTTCTTTTTACTTCATTTATATAAATATATATTCCCCAGCCATTCTCTTAGTTACACCAACATTGTTCTTGTGAATCAGTTAGTTTGTGCTGATTTTTTAAGACTAGTATTTCTATGACACATTGCTCGGTGTTTAAGCTGTTTTTTTTTAGGTCATCAGGACTTCAAAATAGGAATCTATGACCGACTTAATAGCTTTCACATATGGATTGTATTCATGGATGGCCTCCTTTGCTTTCAGTAAAAGGTTTCTATCCAGCTCTCTAGTTGAGGCATTGGCGCAAAGAATTTCCAGTTCATAGGCAGAATCATGGAAGTAGATTTGTGTGGGAGTCTTTTTTTACCCTGATTTGGGAGTGGTCCTGAGATTTTAATGACACACCTTGCGTGGTATATGCATTCCTGGATTGAATCCAGGCATATCAACCTCTCATATACTGATACTTGCCACACTTTTTCGGGTCTCGGATCCTTCATTTTGAGCTACGCTTTCCGCAGGTACTGTACTTAGACTTCTATACAGCAGTGCAGTACCTGTGAAAAGCTGTCATTTTATATAAAAGATTTGAACTAGCAGCTTGGCATATGAAAATATTGAAGATTGGGCAAGGCCTAAAATGTATAAAATAGAAACAGTATCTTTTACTCCAGGGGGGCAACGCCCGTCGCATGTTGATGATGTAATTTGTCCATGTGTGGTCTAGCCCTATGGAATTTATGGAATACATGTGCAACATTCTTTTTTATTTATTTTATTTTCACATGCATTCCATAAATTCGACAAATGGACAAATGACATCATCAACCTGCGACGGGCATTGCCCCTCTTGAGTAAAAGATGAACTATTTCTAAAATAAATAAAATATTTAAGGTGTTTTTAATTTTACATTTTAGTTATATATGAGAATTATAATGTATTAAAGCATATTTGGCTTATTAGCCAGGGATCCTTTTAAAGAAAAAGAAAAAAAGTTGAAAACAAGATAATGAGGAAGCCCTATTTAAAGAGACCACCCTGTTCAGAGCATGAATGTAAACAACCAGCTGACTGACAACTGATTACAGTATGAGTCCAGTGAGCATCATGAACTAACACCATGCTTCATTTGGTTTTGTTTTAAGGACAACATCAGGTGATCGGGTCTCAGGACATCCTGGTCAAAGTGGGAGATGAGGTGATCCTTCCATGTCGTATTGAACCACCAGTCAACATGGGCAGGAAGACAGTGGAGTGGTCCAGACCTGACCTGAAGCCGTACCTCATTAATCTCCTCCAAGATGGAGATTACAAACATGGCGAAGAACTGAACCCGTTGTACAAAGATAGAACATCTCTGTTTCCTGAGAAGCTTCCTAATGGTAACATCTCACTGAAACTGTCCAGGGTGAAGCTCTCAGATGAGGGGACCTACAGATGTTTTGCTCCACGACTGAACATCTACACTTTGATCCAGCTCCTTGTTGGTAAGTTGTATTGTCCTAGTGAGTCACACTTCAACACAACATTGTACACTTCACATCAAACACAACACTGCACTCCATAGAGCAAGGACACAACCATGAATAAACCTCCCTTTCACAACACTGTAACCTGTGTGGTGTTATGAGGACCCAAAGATAGGTAACTTCCTGCCTGCCTGTTAAGACAACCCCTAAATACCTGTATCGGCAGGCAGGCAGGCAGAGCAGTCAGGCAGACTGACTGACTGACTGACTGACTGACTGACTGACTGACTGTTTCCCAATCTTTCGTTAAAAACCTAGGTGTCACCTTTGACCTCAACCCAAGACATGAATCGTCCGTAGGCCTACTGATAGCACAAATAATATCACTTTAGTTTATAAAGACATAAGACAGAGCTGTCTTCCATCATTAAGAAATAATAATAACTAGAAACAAATTTCCCAAGAAAATTTAAGTGTGCCTGCAGCTGGCTGGAGTAAAAAAAAAGCAGCAAAAAAAATATTTAAAAATGTATAAAAAATAAACTGTACAATAACGTCAATGGTAACGCGTAATGGCAAAAAACTTCCGAGCACGCTATTCCCGGCCAAGCTGCACGTTTTGATGTATATATTGCCGGGGTAGTGAAAAACCGTGCGGCAGTTACGGGCGGACGAAATTTTGTGGCGACAAATAAATAAATATTATTAATAAGTATGGCGGAATACAACAAGTGTTTTGCCATTACATGGCAGGCACACTTAATTAATGTAATTACAGTAGAACTCGAGCTGTGTCTGTAAAGAATGTTTTACATGTTCTCCCTTGTTGTAGCATCCATGGCTTTAGATTTTAGATGTGTAAATATTGTCAGCATTGTAGAGCATGGATGGATAGATGGATGGATATATTGATTGATTATCATGTTTATGTTTTTGGGCGGTGTAACCGCCCCTATAAGTGGGGTTGGGACACCCCTTCCCACTAGTTTCCTGCACTGTGATTGGCCCATTAGTAGACCCCTAGCTGTACTGTGATTGGCTGACTCTATTGGCTGACTCTATTCAGCACTGTGATTGGCTAGCGAGACACATGATGACATTAATAACCTGTTCAAGCCTATAAATAGGATTATGCACTTCCAAAAATCATTTTTTTTTGGAAGTGAGCTTCCATCACTATGATGACCACTGTGATGACCACACCGCCCACTTCACACTGGGTGTGATTTTTTATGTTTTTGCAGGGAATGTGTCTCAGCCAGTGATCTCTTCAAATGGACCAACAGATGGTGGTTTATCTTTGACATGTGATTCTGGGTGCTGGTATCCACAACCTGAGATGTCTTGGCTGGACAGAGATGAAAACAACATCACTGCTGAACCCTCAGTGACACACAGACCTTCTCCACACTGTTACATTGTCCAGAGGAATGTGACAGTGAGGGAAGCAAAGAACGTGACCTGTAGAGTTCACCTGACACACATCAACTACACTGTTGAGACACAACGTTACATCTCAGGTAACGTTTATGTTCATGTTTATTAAAGGATCCCCATTAGAGACACATGAATGAGCCTCTAGTCTTCCTGGGCTCCTGAACAAAGCAAATACAATACAGACATACAACTAAAAACACTAATTAAAGTTAAAAAGAATATATCTATCTATATATATCTATATCTACAGTATCTATCCTATCTATCTTATATATATATATATATATATATATATATATATATATATATATATATATATATATATATACAAAAAGACAAATTAACGTTCTAAAATCAAATCCAACAGTCCAGTCAGTTTTTAAACAAATACACAAATAACAGTTACATACTTGACAAGTTACCTGGTAAGATATCTCTTTATATATTGTGTTTGTAATTTTGTTATGGATTGTAGAAAATATGTTTTTAGGCAGAGAATTCCAGAGTACTATTGACCTTAGAGGTATACAGTATATACCAGTGCTATTGACCTATAGGATATACCAGTGAGTTTGATGCACTGGCTGCGGTTACATGGACAGGGATATTCCACTTATATTCGGAATGACTGTTTTTTTTTTTTTTTTTTTCTAAATTTTTATCCCACGATTTTTTAACCCTATTTTTTACACCCAGTGCCAATTGTCTATGTAATCCTGGGCACTACCTTCCCTCTGCCAACCTAGGGAGGCCAGGGCCGAGCTCATGCCTCCTTCAATGCATGAGAGCCAACTGACCTTCTTGTCACCTGACAGGGGGAGAGTTTCCCTGGTTGGGCGTAGCGCGTGGAAGGAACACTTATTCCAACCAGCGTCGGAATGACAGCTTATTCAGAATAAAAATGCTCATGTAAACACCTCAATTGGAATAGAATATTCCACTCCGGTCTGATCGGAATGAATTTTCATTCGGGTTTGAAGGGGTGTTATATACTGTTTGAATCGGGATATACCATAATTGACCATATAAACACTTTATTCCGAATGCTCCTCTCTGTTTGGAATACATGCATTCTTTTGCGCTTATAGTGCTGTCAGAATTGGCCAAAAATGACCTCGAAAAAAAATCTTGATTTATTTTTATTTTTAATATAAAATATTATATGCAACAAAAAAAAAATTCAAATACTGCATAAGTCCATTTATGTCTCTGTATGTCTCGGCCACGGTTGGTGCTGAGAAGCGCTCGCTCCTGAGGGAAAAATTTATGATTATATATTCTATAGTCAAATAGTGTTTAATAAGCTTATATACTGTAATGGTTAAGCCCAGACTTGTCCAGGAGAACGGACGCTCCGAGGATCTGAGCCTGTGATGGAGGAGCAGTATTTACCTGTCCTTCACATGAAACGGGAACTTATAATCAAAATAATCTATTCAGGCAGATTAAACGTTTTTTGTTTAGATAAAATTAAGGTAGCCTACATGAGAAATGTGACAAGTAGTTTTACCGTGTCTGGTTCCAATACAAAAAAATAAACTGGTCTGAACATGTCTGCAACTTTCGCATTAAAACGGCGATAACAAAGGAACGCAGGCTCGCACCGCATACAACGCTGCCTGACAGGAGTCGGTGCGTTGCTTCCCGGCCTGCCTACGGCCGACAAACCTCCACCGCGGAGGCTCAAGGGGGCTATTGCCTCCACCCCATGCCCGCCAGGGGAAGTTCCGCCCCGGGTAGTGGAGCCGGGCGGCCCCTGGTCCATGGCCGGGCGTAGGCAGGAACCACTTTGCACATGTCAAAAGTTAGATTCCGAATGAATGCTTTGGTTCATGTAAACGAGGAATACTTTTATTCAGGTTCCATTTGGAGTTGGGTATGAATCTCTGTTCAGAATGAGTTCATTCTGAATGAATTAGAAAAAGTGCTCCTCGGAGCACAGGTCTCCGGCAGGTCAGGTAGGTTATCTTGGCCTCCTAGTGGCGCTATAATAGGCCAATGTGAAAAGGGTGCCATTTCTTCTTAGGCCTTTGATGGCAATCGGACACTGCATTTATGATTTCAGGCATTTTGTTCCAAAAATGTGTTTTGCTAAATTAGACCTGCTGGTGGCGCTATTACAGGCCAATGTGGAAAGGGTGGCATTTCTTCTTCAACGTAGTGCATATGTACATGCAAGATTTCACCGCAATCGGACGCTGCGTTCATGATTTGCAGCATTTTGTTCAAAACGGGCCACTCCTGCAAGCTTTAGATGTCAATCTTAGCAGAACATTAGCGAACAGATCACATCTTGATCACATGACTATAGATATCATGTGTACCGATTTTGGATAAAATCTGAAGGAGTAATATCCAAAAATGTGTTTTCTATAAGTCCACCTCCTGGTGGCGCTATTAAAGGCAGATGTGAAAAATGCAGGGCAAAGATTTTTCCTTGGCCTCTCGGGAGTGCACATACAAAGTTTTACACAGATCGGTGCAGTTATAGCGCCACCATGAGGCTGATTTGAAAATCTTCCTCGGCCTAGTGGGAATGTACATGCAAAATTTCACGGAAATTGCATGCTGTGTTCATGATTTGAGGCATTTTGTTCAAAACGCAGCACTCCCACAAACTTTGGAAGGCATTCTTAGCCAATCAGGATGGAATATGAAAAATCTGAAATACCTGTTTTGTTTAATGACTATAGAGATCCTGTGTACCGATTTGCGTGACGTTTGGACAAAATCTGTAGGAGTACTGTCAAAAAATGTGTTTTACAAAAAGCGGACTCCTGGTGGCGCCATAACAGGCCCATGTGAAAATATTGGGGCAGAGGTTCTGAATTGGCAGCCAGGGAGTGTGTGTGCACAGTTTCGCTGCAATCAAGCCAACGGTGCCGTAGATTAGCTGTTCACAGACGGACGGACACACGGACACACACACACGGACGGACAGGGTGCAAAACATACTCTCTCGCCATGGCGGAGAAAATAAATATTGTCCATGTAACCGCAGCCAATGTGTTCTTGGTGCTGGGAGTTCTATGTTACCAGAAACTGCTCCTCTAGTGTTGTAACCCTGTTCAGAAGACAGATGTCACTGGTGAGCCAAGCTGGACGACTTATTGGTGCTAATAATGTTCCTCAGTAGCTTTAGAAAGAAATATACTTATTGGTGCTAATAATGTTCCTCAGTAGCTTTAGAAAGAAATATACTTATTGGTGCTAATAATGTTCATCAGTAGCTTTAGAAATAAATTGACGTATTGGTGCTAATAATGTTCCTCAGTAGCTTTAGAAAGAAATATACTTATTGGTGCTAATAATGTTCCTCAGTAGCGTTAGAAAGAAATGGACTTATTGGTGATAATAATGTCCCTCAGTAGCTTTAGAAAGAAATGGACTTATTGGTGCTAATAATGTTCCTCAGTAGCTTTAGAAAGAAATTGACTTATTGGTGGTGATAATAATGTTCCTCTGTAGCTTTAGAAAGAAATGGACTTATTGGTGATAATAATGTTCCTCAGTAGCTTTAGAAAGAAATGGACTTATTGGTGCTAATAATGTTCCTCAGTAGCTTTAGAAAGAAATTGACTTATTGGTGGTGATAATAATGTTCCTCTGTAGCTTTAGAAAGAAATGGACTTATTGGTGATAATAATGTTCCTCAGTAGCTTTAGAAAGAAATATACTTATTGGTGATAATAATGTTCCTCAGTAGCTTTAGAAAGAAATGGACAACCGTGTGCAAAGCAGCTAGAATGTGTGTTAATGTGATCTGACTTTCTGGAGCCAGTTAAAATCTGTGCAGCTGCATTCTGAACCATCTGCATTCTGACTCATAACAAACATTACATGAATTAATGTATCAATACATGTATTAATGTGTTAATACATGTGTATTCTTTAATGTATTAATAATGTAAATGTACATACAGTATATTAGCATAGCTGTTAATGGAGACCAGGCAGGAATCAAACCTGTGAGCTTTGGACCACAGGACTGTAACCATTTAACACCACTTTTGATTTGATTGATTTGATTGTATAATGTTTACAGTTGTGTTATAACTATGTGTTTCAGAGGATATGATTCACACAGAGAAAGGATCAACTGTAGCAGTGATTAGATGGATTATTAAAGTGATCATCATCATTTTAGTGGCAGCGGTACTGGGATATTTATACTGGAAGAAGAACCACCCTTGTGAGTCTTTTTTAATCTATGTTTGATATATCATCCATCTATGCATCTATAATGACATGTCAAAGACTGTTAATATATTTATTATATTGATCCAACATGTGTTCATGTAGTAAATGTACTGTATATATATATAGTGTTTGTAAGAGTTAACATTATGCATTATACCTGTAATCTTTCTCCCCTGAATAAAGCCCAGAAGAAGCAACTAGGCCACATGAGCACTTTAAACCTATAGGATATTTGAAAATAGCAGATCTACAAGTTCACAACGAGTCGTGATGCGACGCGTTGTGAACTTGTAGATCTGCCATTTAAGAAGAAAAGTTGAAAAAAATGGACACATGTTTTTTAATCTGGTACGGGGATCCCTGGCACAAAATATTTACAGATGCGGGTCCGCGAACAAACACATTAATTTGGAGGTCCTTGACATGAATTTTTTTGAGAACCACTGGTTTAAACAACATTTAGGAAGGAAGCCCAAATAAGCAACTACACTTTAGAAACATGCCCAAAAAAAATGGAACCTGCAATAAAACAGAAAAACAAGCCGAAAGTCGCTTATAATAAGCAGACATGGAAACGCTGCTGCCGCTTCTTGCACGCCAGCTGTGTAAAGTAGAAACAACCAGTAGAATGAATCACCTCAGAATACATAGAGAAGTATGAAAACAAGTACTTGTTTTCATAGACCTGGTTGCTTATTTCTCTCGCAAAATCTGGCAACACTGGCCAGCAGCAGCAGGCAGGCAGGCCATGACGTGAATGTACAGTTAGCCTATCAATGCTTGTAAGCCACGCAGTTAACCATCTGGGAATGTTAATGCTTTGCGCGCGTGTGAGTCTCTCTTTGTGCTCCTCCACGCAAATCCAGGGACGCTGGAAGTCATTTATGCCAGGGGGGGCTGGGCTTGGCGGGGGACTCCGCGTGCGTGCATGGGTCCTCATATGCCAAACGTGCATGGTCTAGCCCCAGCAAAGCATACAGGAGTCATGCGAGTCCTCTGCGGACATGCAGACATCACAAGACAGGCAGAGAAAAGCCATTGCGACAATACACACCAAGTGATTCATCAACGTCTAAGGCTTGCAAAAGCATGGAAAAAAACTGTGTAAAAACCTCTTGTATATTTCCAACACCCGCTGCATATACTGTCACTCGCCTGTGTATTAGCCTGTGGCCTTATACAGGGAGGATACAAAAGGACTGTATAGTGTGCTTGTGACTTGAATGTGTACGCCCGCTTGCTAGGTCGAGAAGGCTCAGACCCGTTCACTGTGGAACGCACAAGGGTAACACAAAAAGCAAGCCTGTGGTCGGTTCACTCGCTGGGGTTAGAGGGATCTCATGACCTGCTCACCCAGGAAGAACAAAGAACTTGCACGTGTGTGTTTCAACTGTCGCATAAGCCAACTATACACAGCTTCCCACAATCTTGTTACAGGGTAGACGCAGTCCCCAAATCCGAGGCAACCGGGAGAGTTTCAACGAAAAGGACAAGAAACCCTCCGAGCCGCAATACAGGTTGACCAGACCGTGTATCGTCTGTTCATACACGTGTCGAAACATCTGCAAACAAACGACAAACTCCTGATCGAGATGACACAAGCCAATCCGAGCGGAGCGAAGTAGAAGCACTCAATAGCTCCTCCAAGTTATAGATAGCTTACTATCTGCACACAGAGCTTACTATGTGGAGCTCCAAATGTCCACCTTTTCGCCAGGCCGAATTATCAAACATGACCGAAATAAATAAACTAACTAACTAAATAACACACTTCAAATGATTGATTCATACATTATTGATGTCTTTCTGTCTTCCTTTCTTTCTTCATTCATCAGATCTCATAACAAATGATGAAGAACTTCGTATTGTGATGGTGGGGAAGACTGGAGCTGGAAAGAGTGCCACAGCAAACACCATCCTGGGTTCTGAAGCATTTAAATCCACGTTTTCACCCGATTCTGTGACATTGAGCTGTAATAAGGCCAGTGGTGTAGTGGATGGTAGAAAGGTTTCTGTTATTGACACTCCAGGCTTGTTTGACACTGGGTTCAGCCATACTGAAACCATTAAAGAGGTCAGAAACTGTATTAGTTGTGCTGCTCCTGGTCCTCATGTGTTCCTGGCTGTGATCACACTAGGGAGATTCACAGAAGAGGAGAAAAACGTTGTGGCAAAGATTCAGTTAGCATTTGGACAAAGTTCAGCTAAATACACCATGATTCTCTTCACTCATGGTGACAAGCTTAAAGGTCAAACAATTGATGAATTTGTGAATGAATCTCCAGATCTACAAGAATTAATCAGCAAATATAGTGGTTTTTATCATGTCTTAGAGAACGAAAGTAAGGATCTCTCTCAGGTCATTGAGTTGCTGGAGAAAATCAACCAGATGGTGGAGAAGAACGGTGGAAGCCACTACACCAACCAGATGTTCCAAGAAGAAGTAAGGAGACAAGGTGAGAGAAACAAGTCATTACTCATTAAGGGAGATGTACCAAACAGCAAATTAGTGACCATTCTCTGGCTAAGATGTTTTGATGATTTATGTATACTGATGATGTGTGTATAATCACTCTCCTTCAAACATTAATATCTTAACATTAAATTAAAATTGTAACCAAAATAAATAAATGGTATAGGCCTAGCCTACCAAGTGTGAAAATGTTAATCTCCTCAAGTACAAAACATAAGTCCTTATGTGGTTCATATACAACTTTACAAGTGTGCTGTCTTTACAATAATGTACTCAAATAACAGCTCCAGGACACTAAAACCTCAGTTTAACCAAATGGGCCCATAACAGCAGACTTACAAACTCATAACGTGTCACATCGCGGTGCATTGTGAGCTTGTAGATCTGTTGAGTGTTTGTACATCTGTTGTGTGCTTGTAGATATGCTATTTTGTGCTCTACTGTAAGGTGGAGTCTGCAGAGGTGAGTGCTAGTGGGTGAGGGGGAGTCTGAAGAGGTGAGTCTTCAGACTACTGAGGAACATTGTGAGTGGATCTGCAGTTCTAACTGCAATGGTGAGCCAGGAGGAACAAGAGTCTCGGATGTGTGGAGCGTTGTCCAGGGTGTTTTAGAGAAGAGAGGAGAGTCTAGGACGTGTGGAGCGTTGTCCAGGGTGTTTTAGAGAAGAGAGAAGAGTCTAGGACGTGTGGAGCGTTGTCCAGGGTGTTTTAGAGAAGAGAGAAGAGTCTAGGACGTGTAGAGCGTTGTCCAGAGTGTTTTAGAGAAGAGAGGAGAGTCTAGGACGTGTGGAGCGTTGTCCAGAGTGTTTTAGAGAAGAGAGGAGAGTCTAGGACGTGTGGAGCGTTGTCCAGAGTGTTTTAGAGAAGAGAGAAGAGTCTAGGACGTGTGGAGCGTTGTCCAGGGTGTTTTAGAGAAGAGAGAAGAGTCTAGGACGTGTAGAGCGTTGTCCAGAGTGTTTTAGAGAAGAGAGGAGAGTCTAGGACGTGTGGAGCGTTGTCCAGAGTGTTTTAGAGAAGAGAGGAGAGTAGGACGTGTGGAGCGTTGTCCAGGGTGTTTTAGAGAAGAGAGGAGAGTGTAGGACGTGTGGAGCGTTGTCCAGGGTGTTTTAGAGAAGAGAGAAGAGTGTAGGACGTGTGGAGCGTTGTCCAGGGTGTTTTAGAGAAGAGAGAAGAGTGTAGGACGTGTGGAGCGTTGTCCAGGGTGTTTTAGAGAAGAGAGAAGAGTGTAGGACGTGTGGAGCGTTGTCCAGGGTGTTTTAGAGAAGAGAGAAGAGTGTAGGACGTGTGGAGCGTTGTCCAGGGTGTTTTAGAGAAGAGAGAAGAGTGTAGGACGTGTGGAGCGTTGTCCAGGGTGTTTTAGTTAGTTAGTTAGTTTCATTTATTGTCCACATGTGGAAATTTGTCTTCGGTCTCAACAACAGTAAAAAACACAGTTACAACAACAGCAACAACACACAATTATTTTCTCATGGCAAAAAAAAGTGCAGGACAACAGTGGCAAATACAAAGGAAAAAACAACAAATCTAGCGAGACATTGTATCATTTAGTGCCTTAATGGCATTAGGGATGAAGGATTTATTTTTTTAAATGTTACGGTTAGCTTTTGGTACCGTCTACCAGAGGGAAGTAGTTCGAACTCCCTGCAGAGTGGATGAGAGGGGTCGTTTGCTATCTTGACAGCTTTTTTACGAAGTACCTCCTTGTAGATACAGCTTAAATGTTTCTGTCTCTTCCCAATGATTTTTGAGGCTAGGTTCACTATTCGCTGCAGCTTGCCTCTACCTTTTACATGAAGAGTGCCATACCACATTGCCATGTTAAAAGTCAAGATTCCCTCTATCAGGTTTTTATAGATTGTTTCCATGATATGCTTGCTCACTCTAAAGGAGTTGAGCTTGCGTAGTAGGTGGAGGCGTTGGTTACAAGTTTTAAAAATCTGGTCAGTATTTTCACTGAAATTGAGTTTGCTGTCAATATATGTGCCTAAGTATTTAAAATTGTCTACTACCTCCACTATTTGTCCACCAATTGTAATGGACTGCACAGGTTCCTTTTCATAAATGACAAGAGAGAAGGGAGAAGAGTGTAGGACGTGTGGAGTGTTGTCCAGGGTGTTTTAGAGAAGAGAGAAGAGTCTAGGACGTGTGGAGCGTTGTCCAGGGTGTTTTAGAGAAGAGAGAAGAGTCTAGGACGTGTGGAGCGTTGTCCAGGGTGTTTTAGAGAAGAGAGAAGAGTCTAGGACGTGTGGAGCGTTGTCCAGGGTGTTTTAGAGAAGAGAGAAGAGTCTAGGACGTGTGGAGCGTTGTCCAGGGTGTTTTAGAGAAGAGAGAAGAGTGTAGGACGTGTGGAGCGTTGTCCAGGGTGTTTTAGAGAAGAGAGAAGAGTCTAGGACGTGTGGAGTGTTGTCCAGGGTGTTTTAGAGAAGAGAGGAAGAGGAGGCCTCCAGCAGCTCCTCAGTCAGCACTCAGAGTAAAAGGAGAAGTGAGTAACACTTCTACTCCTTTTTCTGTTGGAGACATTCTAAATACACTCCTGGATTTGTACACATATTATATAGTTTCTATGTTTGACTGTTTTAGTTTTCCATCAGAACAATTGTAACTAAAGATCTTTTCTTTGTCACTCCACCCTCTGTTTCTTGTCTCCTCTCATTCATCTCTGATCTCAATGTCTCCTCTTCTCTCCTTTCCTTTGTATTCTCCCTCATCTGCCCTTTTCCTCCTTTCTCCTCTTTGATTCATTCCATCTCTCCCTCTCTCCATTTTACTCTACTCATCTTTGACTCCCCTCCCCTCCTATCTTTATCTATTCTCCTCTCCTCCATCCATCCATCAATCTATCTATGTCTCAGTAGTCTTTAAGCCAGAGGAGGTGCACCTCTGGGGACATCCCAGCTCCCCAGCTCCATCTCCCGTCCAGGCATTGGTGCTACTGTTTTGTACACCACCGACTGATGATGATCCCCGTTTAATCCTGAAAGTATTACTGTTACCTAGGAACACTGTAATAAGTGAAGTGATGAGAGAAAGGAGGAAATTAAATGGAGAAGAGATTTACTTTGGAAATCCTCCATGTAAACTAATCCCAAATCAAGAATACACCCTCTACACTTCCCCTCAAGATGATTCCATCACAATTCAACCAAATAAGGCAATATTTACAGTTGATGAAGCATTGCATCATTACGTTGCAACATTTGAAGTGGTTTTGAAACATAGACTGTCGAGTGTCAGTCTACTTCTAATAGACAGTAAGACCTCTGTCTGTCGATGGCAAAGGGGTGTAGACCTTTCAGGTCTACATCGCCAGGTCTACAACACAACTGCTTTAAGAAAACAACAAGTTCAGCGCACACTGACTCTCCCACCAGAAGACAGACTGTTTTCCATAAGGAGCCGCTTCATCAACTGCGTTTCAGATCCCGTTCTCAACAATCTCCTGGACAAACTTTTGGAGAAGGGGATGATAATCAAAGAAGAGTATGATGAAGCCTGTGTGGAGCCAGTGAAACATGAAAAGGCACGTTTTGTCATCGATACAGTGAGGAGAAAAGGACCTGCTACAAGTTCAAGCATGATACTCATTCTCTGTGAAACCGACCCATTACTCTCTGAAGATCTTGGGTTGATGTAAAACTGTACTGAAAATACCTTCAGTATCCAGGCAGTATTCTTGCTTCTTTTTTATTTTCTGAAGATGAAAAGACAAGTTGTTCACATTGAAGTTTGGATCATTATATTTAACTGTTATTCTTTTAAGACAATGTCGTCCAGAGCAACCTCTAAGTAAATGATCAATGACCGGTGCAATGCCTTGCTCAAGGACACTTCAACAACAGGGTGCTTGGCTGTTTCATGGACACACATTGTAGTGCAGGAACAAACCCTCAAAAAGAGCCTTAGTTTTTGAGATACCCCTCCCCGGAGTAGAACAAAACGGGACATAGTTTGTTCACATCTTTAGGATGTCCCCTTCGTGAAATGGATTGTCCCAAGTTTTACTTTTACTGCAAAGGTCATGAAATTGATCAATGAAGTGACTCACCACATAGGCAAAAAAACGCCTACCCTGAAAGTGGGAGTTCCAAGTAAATCCTCTGTCATTTTCTACCTGCTGGTTGTTTTTAGATCATACTTGCACAGATGGTCTACAGGTAGTGTCCCTACATCCCAAAACAATCAGAATGCCAATTTGTGGTTCTATTGTGAATCAGTAGCCTTTTATATAAGGCCTTAAATAGGCGGAAATAGCAAAAAGTTAACTTTTCTGAGCAATATTTACTTGTAACTTTGGTCCAGCTCTTTATCAGGGGTAGAACTAGATGTGACATTGTTTTTTCATGTCTTTAAGATGTCCTCTTCCTGAAATGGATGGTCAGAAGTTTTACTTTTACTGCAAAAGTCATGAAATTCATCCACAGAGTGACTCACCACTGCCAAAACACGCCTACCCTGAAAAGGGGAGTTTGAAGTCAATCCTTTCTCATTTTCTACCTGATGTTTTTTGTTTTACATCATACTTGCACAGATGGTCTACAGGTAGTGTCCCTACTCCCTACATCCTAAAGCAATCAGAATGCCAATATTTGGTTCTATTGTGAATCAGCAGCCTTTTATACAAGGCCTTATTATAGGCGGAAATAGCAAAAAGTGGACATTTCTTAGAAATATTCACATGGAATACTGGTCCTACTCTTCTATCAGGGGTAGAAAAAAACGTCACCTTTTTTTTCCATAACTTTGACTTGTCCTCTTCATGAAATGGATGGTCCGAATTTTTTCTTAGATGTCGAAATTCATGAAATGTATCCATGAACATTTGCAAAAAGAAAAAAACAATGCCGAAAAGTCCCTACCTACCTAAGTTAATCCTGCTTCATTGACCACCTACTGGTTGGATTTACATCATATTTGCACAGATTGTCTACAGGTAGGACCCGAACACCTAAAACAACCCGAAAGATATGTCAAAATATTCTGTTTTGTGAATCAGCAGGATTTTAGGCTCCTAGGCCTTGTTAAATATTATATTATGAAGTTGTTTTTTTTTCAGAGTTACTCCTAATCCTAATATATTACTGTAAAATGCCTGCAAACAAAATGACTGCTTACTAACAGGACATGTATTCTGATACCATGTTTTTTACCCACTCCATATTCATGTGGAATCTAAGGATATTTCTCAGGTAGGCCAAATATCCTGATGCCTCAAAACAGATGGAATGACAAAATATAGTTCTGCAAGCCTTCTATGGTAGCCAGACTTAAAATGCAGTATGGGCTAAGTAGAATACAATACTGTGTGCCATTCTTAATGAATAATCATCAATCAGCAGCTTATTCTCAATTTCATATATTTATTAACTTTTTTGAGCAGTGTGAGGGGGGGGGGGACTGACTGACGGGGGCCAAACCGTTTTCCATAAGCTGCTGATTGATGATTATTCATTAAGAATGGCACACAAAAAGTGTATTCTACAGCATGTACTTAAGCCATACTGCATTTAGGTTGTATGGGCTTATAGAAATATATTTTGTCATTCCTGAGGCTTTGAGGTGTAGAGATATTAGGCTTAATATTATTATACAGATTACTACCTGAGGATCATAGATTCCATATGAATATGAAGTGGCAGGGTAAAACATGGTATCAAACTGTATTCCCTGAAGCAGTCATTTTGTTGTATTTGTAGGCATTTTACAGTATTAATAGATCAGGATTAGAAGTAACTCTGATTTTTTTAATGCCTTTAACCAGGCCCAAGAGCCTATAAAACCCTGCGGATTCACAATACAAGACAATTTGAACTTTTGTCTGGTGGCTTTGGGGTGTAGGGGTCTTACCTGTAGACAATCTGGGCAAAAATGATCCCTTTTTCATGCAAGGTGGGGGCAGTTCTGCAATTTCTTGGTGCAGAAACTTTATTGAAGAATGTCATGACCTTTGCAGTCAATGTAAATAGTTTGATGGTTGATAGTTAGATGACAAGTCAAAGTTATGAAAAAACAAGGTCAGGTTTTGTTCTACCTCTGACCAAAATCACAAGTGAATATTCCTATTTCTGCCTTGAATAAGGCCTTATAACGAAAAAACATCACATGGATGCACCTGGGACGTATCATCAGTGTTGTAGCCTGGGGTCATAGGATGTTTCGGGTCTCGCAACATACACCCTCACCCAGGTGACCCAGCCAGGGTTGATCAAGCCCCCCCCCGATAGTCCCAGGTAGCTACCCACGGTCAGTCCTAAATAGGGAAAGACAGGGCCACTCAATACGCTTGTCCGAAACTACTCTGCCAGGAATGGGGGAGAGCGGAGGCCCTGGCACGTGGAGGGGCTAGGCTCTGTGGATGGCCTCCTGGGCCCGCCGGGCTCCGTCTCACCAGGTCCAGGACCTGAGCGTTGCACCAGACTCCCCCGCTCCAAGCATTTCATTCTGGTGTGATGGTGTCTTGGCCCGTGGTGGTACAGCAGGCTCCCTTGCGTCTTGCGTGAATGGTCCTCCTAAAGGCCTCACCGTGGATTTGTTGGGCTTCTTCCTCACGGAAGATTATTATATTATATATATTATATTATATCAAGGGCTGCTGGACACTACCTGTACGACCATCTGTGTATAAATACAATGTGAAAACAACCAGCGTGTAGAAAATGAACTCTATTTCAGGGTAGGTGTGTTTTTGCAGTGGTGAGCCACTTCATGGATGAATTTCTTGACTTTTGCAGTAAAAGTAAAATTTGGGACAATCCATTTCATGAAGAGGACATTTTGTTTTACCGCTCAAGGGTCCTTCTGGCCGATCTTCACGGTCACAACTTTTTTCTGTTCTGGCCCCACAGAGGTGGAATGAACTCCCCACTGATGTCAAGACAGCAGAGTCACTGCTGAAAACCCACCTCTTCAGGAAACACTACCCTTCCTCTTCGCCTTGCCTACTTGTTGTTAACTAGTTGTACAAACTCTTGTTTTATTGTTTTATTGGATCTTGTTTATTCAATACACTTATTTGGTTTAGCACTTGCTCATTTGCATTTGATTTTCCTATTTTGCCTCATCTGTTTATGAAAGTAGGTACAGTAGCTGATATATTGCACTTTTACTTTAGCGCTAGGTATACTCTTGGTTGCTTGTTTTAGAAGAGAATGCACTTAATACTTCTGGTGATTAGTAGTTTCGTTCCCTACCTATGTTGAATGCACTTATTGTAAGCTTGGATAAAAGCGTCTGCTAAATGACTGTAATGTAATGTAATGTAATACATTACATTAGTCATTTAGCAGACGCTTTTATTTAATTTTTATTTTATTTATTACATGTGAATATTCCTCAGAAAAGTCCACTTTTTGCTATTTCCACCCATAATAAAGCCTTATATAAAAGGCTGTAGACCATCTGTGCAAGTATGATGTGAAAACAACCAGCAAGTAAAATGAGAAAGGATTGGCTTGGAACGCCCTATTTCAGGGTAGGCGTTTTTTTGCAGTGGTCACTTAATGGATGAATTTCATGACTTTTGCAGTAAAAGTAAAACTTCTGACCATCCATTTCAGGAAGAGGACATCTTAAAGACATGAAAAAACAATGTCACATCTAGTTCTACCCCTGATAAAGAGTTGGACCAAAGTTAGAAGTATATATTGCCCAGAAAAGTCAACTTTTTGCTATTTCCGCCTATTTAAGGCCTTATATAAAAGGCTGCTGATTCACAATAGAACCACATATTGGCATTCTGATTGTTTTGGGATGTAGGGACACTACCTGTAGACCATCTGTGCAAGTATGATCTAAAAACAACCAGCAGGTAGAAAATGACAGAGGATTTACTTGGAACTCCCACTTTCAGGGTAGGCGTTTTTATTTGCCTATATGTGGTGAGTCACTTCATGGATCAATTTCATGACTTTTGCAGTAAAAGTAAAACTTGGGACAATCCATTTCACGAAGGGGACATCCTAAAGATATGAAAAAACAATGTCCCGTTTTGTTCTACCCCGGGGAGGGGTATAGTCAACTTTTGGGCTTTTGGTTCCTGCACTATTGGCTGGTTCAGGTATTAGAGTTTGACATCAAACCATTCTGGTCATTTATTCTGTATTTAGCTGACTGTGTGGAGTTCTGTCTATTGTTCAGGGAGCTCAGATTATAGTTGTATACATTGTGGACAGGTATGAGGCGTGTGTGTGTGTGTGTGTGTGTGTGTGTGTGTGTGTGTGTGTGTGTGTGGGTGTGGGTGTGGATGTGGGGGTGGGTGGGTGTATTTGTTTTCCTGAAGTATGATTGCTATAGGAACAACACTGACTTGTGTATCTGCTCACTCTGACACTGACTGTATTAGTGACTAATTGTCTGATTTGATGGCTCCATTGCCACCCCCTCCACCCAAGTCCGCACCCTTGGTGTCATCCTGGACCGACCCCACCCTCTCCTTCCAGTCCCATGTCAACCAGATCACAAAAAACAGCCTTTTCCCACCCTTTTGCAACACTGTCCTCCTTCGTCCCAGCCAATCACACACTGCTGCTGAGACACTCACAGACTCCACTACAGTAACAGCCTCCTATACAGCGTCACCACCAAGGTTATCATGAAACTACAGTATGTGCCCCTGTTCTTGTACATAGTCTTTTATTTTTTCCCCCTTTTTTATTTGTTTTGATGTACATAATGTTATCTTTTACCTGTTTTTTTTTTAACAGTGTTGCCACTATATAAGTCTATGAATTGAATAACAAGGACCTCATTGGAAACAAGGACCTTTTTGGACGGACCTTTTAGACAAAGTATTTTAAATGTAACTGCTGCCCGCCTGCTCACCAGAACCACATCACCCCAGTCCTCCACAACCTTCACTGGCTCCCATTCAAGCACAGAATAGATTTCAAAACACCGCTCACCACCTACAAGACCATCATCAACCAGGCTCCCCCCTACCTCTCTGAACTCCTCCGACCCCCCCCCTGCTCCCTCAGGTCTGGTGATGCCAACCTCCTGGACGTCACAGAGACAAATAACATAAACCTGGGGTGACGGCCAGGGCTTTCTCCCTCACTGCCAGCTCACATCAAAGCTGCCCCCACCCTCACCACGTTTAAAACCACCTTTAACCTTTTAACTGTTTTTTCCTAATACATTTGAAAAAAAAAAGTGTTTCTCTTATGTAAAGTGACTTTAAGTACTTAGAAAAGCTCTATATAAATTGTATGTATTATTATTATTATTACAAATTGGGGCGTTGTCCTGGGTGTCTTTAGTTCATGGACTGATGTGAGCTCTATCTGTCCTTTACATGCTGTTCAGTAAACCTGATGAAGGTTTTTATTTTTTTTACCACTTTATAATAAAATATATTTGGGAGCATTAAGACAATGTGTAGATCTTCTCCTTTCTCCAGTGTTCCTCCTGTATGTCAGTGTTTCTCAAACCTTTTCATGTCAAGGACACCCACATTGATTGATCTGTATTTGGCTGCGGACCCCCATCTCAAAATCTCAATATGTTGTGCCAGATTTGAGTTAAAAATGTTCGCTTTAAAAAACGAATATATATATATATATATATATATATATATATATATATATATATATATGTGTGTGTGTGTATATATTTATATTTATATATATTTAAAGATTTGCACAAATGTTAGCGATTTTTCCAAAATAGCAGATCTACAAGCTAATATGGTGGCACTCGTGCCACGCTATGAGCTTGTAGATATGCTATTTTCGAATAACCAAAGAAAGAAATATGGTTAAAGTGGCTAAAATTATTGTGACGCTATATTAGCAAATTTTGCTGTGGACCCCCCTGGTACTTGTGGAAATTGTTTTAACTTGAAATCATGAACTAGAATCATGTGTTTTGTTTTGATTAAGCCATCAGGATCTACTTTGAAAGTGTTTTAAATTCTCTTAAATTGATAGATTAAAAAGAAAATCACCTGACATGATGCCAGGTTTAAAATAGATGAAACATTATTGCTGTAGCCTACAAAACATATTCTTAATGCTTCTACAGAAATGGTCTGTTGAACAATGGAAAATATTATAAATATGCTTAAAATATGCTACAATAAATACATCTATGAATGAATCAAAGTTAATTAATTAATTTATCAAAAAGCTTTTAACACATTGACTGCCAAGGGGTTTTCTAGAACAGGCTTTCCCACTGCCAAGGTTTTTGACCATTCTGACTTATTTTTGAGGGCCCACAGAAGATTTTGTATTAGGACTATGAAAACATAGAATATCTCAAAAGAAAGCTTAGAATCTCTTCTTTCATCTGAAAAGTGAGTTGATACCATGCTCCGTTTTTTAGCTAGAGGAGTTTGAATACAGCTTGGTTTTCACCAAAAAGAGGCCTTTTTCTTCAGAAGCTGAGATATGAGCGTTTTACTAAATGACACACATTTAGAGGCATAACTTGATTTCAAAAGTGTTTCAAATTTATTTTGCGCCTTCATTGACATCAGTCATGTAAACAATACTTGTTTATAAAAAGAAATAAAATAAAACTGCTTTTGATTGTACATTTATTGCCCTGTTTCGCTCCAAAGTGCTCAATTCAAACAACATTTTTCACATTTTTTTTTCTCCAAAAAAAAAATAAAAAAAAATCAAAGTTGATGTGCAACATCAATATATTCATCAAGAGCGTCATTTTCCAAACGTTTTGCCCACACAATTCAAAATCTCAATACTACATTCATAGCAGATCTACAAGCTTGCCTTTTTTTCTCTTATGCCATTTATGACATGTTGTGAATCTCTAGGGAGTTCAACATCAACAAATTGGTGCTATTAGAGCAAAATAAATAAATAAAAGTAAAATCTCTGCCTGGCTATAAATCACATGAAGCAGTATGAATAGGCAGGTTGAGGTTGGTAGGTTGAACAAAAAATAGTAGCAGCCGCTTCACAAAGTGCAAGTCATTTCAAACTAAATGTAACATCAAATAATAAATACTAATCATTCAAATCAATAAATTGAGTGCAATTAGTGCAAATAAATAAACAAAAATAAAGTTCTTTTTTTTTGCAGCACCCTGAGCGGATCAGCGTGCGTCTACCCTGAGTTCAACATCAACAAATTGGTGCTATTAGAGCAAAATAAATAAATAAAAGTAAAATCTCTGCCTGGCTATAAATCACATGAAGCAGTATGAATAGGCAGGTTGAGGTTGGTAGGTTGAACAAAATAGTAGCAGCCGCTTCACAAAGTGCAAGCCATTTGAAACTAAATGTAACATCAAATAATAAATACTAATCATTCAAATCAATAAATTGAGTGCAATTAGTGCAAATAAATAAACAAAAATAAAGTTCTTTTTTTTTGCATTACCCTGAGCTGCAGGAGGTGCTGGAGGAGGGAGCAGTGGAGGTGCTGGAGGAGGGAGCAGTGGAGGTGCTGGAGGAGGGAGCAGTTGGTGGAGCGGTTCGTGGAGCTGGTCGTGGAGGTGTGGTACACTACTCTAGTAGTGTACCACAGTGTGGTAACGATGTGTACATTCGTAGTGCAAGGGCACGCGACAGGTCTTACACTCATAGCTCGTTTCGCTCCGGATGTTTTTCCCGTCCTTGCCCTTCTTCGTCGGTAGCTTCGATCGGCAACAAACCCTACAACGCCTTGTTGGGTACTGCTTAGAAGAACTTGCTTTTGGGAAATGGATCAGTTCGTGATCTAGTCTGTCATTCATCCTGGACTCTGGGTCAATGTTTGGTGGCAATGGGTGTCTAACACGTCGGGCATCCCCAGGAGGCGGGGCCTCATTCCTACCCTCCTGAGGACGGGCGGCTCCGGGGCGATCCCCAGGAGGCGGGGCCTCATTCCTACCCTCCTGAGGACGGGCGGCTCCGGGGCGATCCTCAGGAGGCGGGGCCTCATTCCTACCCTCCTGAGGACGGGCGGCGCCCTCTTCCTGCTCAGGGAGTGGGGCCTCAATCCCATCCCCCTGAGGAAGGTCTTCATCCTCTTCCTCGGACCACTCCTCAGGAGGCGGGGCCTCATTCCTACCCTCCTGAGGACGGGCGGCGCCCTCTTCCTGCTCAGGGAGTGGGGCCTCAATCCCATCCCCCTGAGGAAGGTCTTCATCCTCTTCCTCGGACCCCTCCTCAGGAGACGGGGCCTCATTCCTACCCTCCTGAGGAGGGGCCACTCCCCCAAGGTTCCCGAGGGTGGTCCAGGACTTCACTACTGCCAGGATGAACGAGTAGAAGTTCAGAATTTTGCCAGCTGGGTGCCTGGCCTTGTAGAGGATATAGGCGTTGAACTGGGCAATCTGGAGCATATAAAAGAAGAACTTTTTTGTCCACTTCCTGGTTTTCCTGGTGCACATGTAGTAGCTGAGGTTCTGGTCCAGCTTGTCGACCCCGTTCATGTGTTTGTTGTACTCTATAACACACACAGGCTTCTCTTCGATCACCCTCTTCCTCTTCCGTTTCTCCCTCCTGGACACGGGCAGCGTGCCATCAGGGTGCAAGGTGGAGATCATCGTGACGATTTTTGTTTTCTTGGCTCGCCATGCCAGTACCATCACGTCCCTGGAGTGGCGAGAGATGGTGGACCCCAGTGGCAGCTTTGCAGGGGTAACATCTGCGATGGCTGCTGGCTGTCCTCGGCGCTTACGAAGGGTCCCGCAGACGTATGTCTTT
>NC_137607.1:1594317-1684509 GCF_963280865.1 Gymnoscopelus braueri
ATGTAAACCATTAAAAAGACCGTAGCCCGTAGGGCTACGGTCTCGGCGCTTAACAGTTGGATTTAATGGACCGTAGGACTACGGTCTTGGCGGTTAATGTGTTAATCATGGCTTCATATTTATGAATCGATCTTGTTCTAAATATAAATATATAAAGGCAAAACAAAACTGTTACTAAAGGACTAATGAACACAAATGGACATTTGAGACAATAGGCCTAGATAAGACACAATGTAGTAACACAGAGGTTCTCACAGTGTGGTCCAGGGACCCTCAGGGTTCATTGAAGGTGGTCCAAATGGACCCTTTAGGTCTGTAACTCTGAGAGTTAGACTCATTTCACTGTGTATGCAAATATACAGAGACAAATACCACAACATATTATTATAGATGTCTTCTAATTGTATGTATCATCTATCTATCTATCATACATAATGGGGTAAAAACACAACATTGATGTAAAACATTAAACTAATACAGTGATAAATATAACAATGTGTTCATGTTTACATTTTGTTCATCTGTTTGTATTGAACGGTCTTTGTCGCCCTCATGTGGACAAAATGAATCACTACAAGTGCAAGTCGTCAATAAATCCACTTTTCACTCAGTTCATAAAATAACGAGATGACGCAATATGGACGCTTTTTCTTCAAAACAAAAGCAATGTCGCTAGAAGAACTACATTTCAAGGACTACATTTCCCATACACCATGGTAATGTACGTGTTCTGGTCAAGATATATTTAAAGAAGGTAGGGTCATCTACGTCATTTTCGCTATCATGCAATTCCAGACGGCAGATTCGTCGCACCATGGGAGCCAGACTGCAGCCGTGAGTTCAGTGGAATGCATTGGAGTTAATGAGAGCCCAGTGGATCAGCTCATGAACAGAATATATTTCTGAATGACTGAGACCTTTGTAAAGTAATTGCTTCTGGAAAATAGACATTTCACACATTGTTTTCTGCTGTGTTGCTTTTCGATGTGTCCACTGCATAAGTTTATTGAGCTATCTAAAGAGCACAAAGTACGCGACACTGCCGAGACAGAAACCAGTGTTGCCATGTCCACTTATTATAAGCGACTTTGGGCTTATTTTTCAGTGAAGTTGCTTGTAAATATTGGTAGTTGCGGGTTGCGTTTTTTTGGGCTTTTTTCTAAAGTGTAGTTGATTATTTGGACTTGGGCTTCACAATTTTAAAGTTATTTTAACCAGTGGTTCTCAATTATGTTTATGTCATGGACCCTCAAATTAATATGTTGTATTTATTTGTCCCTATAACCCCCATCTGAAAATGTTTTGTGCCAGGGAGCCCCGTACCAGATTTGTGGTGTTTGTTAGTGTTTCAAAAATCCTCAATATTTCACATTTTACTTCAAGATTTTTTTTAAAATAGCAGATCTACAAGCTCACAACGCGCTGTGAGCTTGTAGATCGGCTATTTTCAATGTATACAGTAAAGGTTTAAAGTGCTCATAATGGCCTAGTGCAAGTCTTCAACAGGGGTCCGCGAGGTACTGCAGGGGGTCCGCGAAATTGTTGCTTGATTAGACAATTAAAAAATAAATAAATATATATATACAAATATTTTTTATATATATTATTTTATTTTTTCAAAAATGTCCATTTGTCTTCATATATTTTTTAAACTTTTTCCACATTTATGTATTAAATAAATGATGATATCTATAAATGATTCTGTCCATTTTGAATAGCTTGTATACATGATTATTGTGCAATTGACAGATTTTGTTCTCAGTTAATAAGGTAGGTTTATAAATGGCAGTGCGGCCACCCTACTCACTGTACCCTGTACACGTATGTTTAAAATAAAGGCATGAATATATTAATCTGTCTATTATTTTTAATAGCTTAGTATTGATGCACAATAACATGTATGTTTATGAAACATAATTATACAATATATGTTGCCCCCCCCCCCCTACGAGGTAGGGGGTCGAGGTAGGGTAGGGGGTCCCTGCTCCATCTCCCCATCAGTTTGGGAAAACGTTGAAGACCCCTGGCCCCCGGTGCTTCTTTTGGGCTTGTTTTCCTAGACCTGGTTGCTTATTTCTCTCACACAATCTGGCAACACTGCTGCCAGAGACGATTTTTATACAGTCTATGGACGATACATGCCGCTGTTTAGATGCCTCAATAAAATCATACAGTGTGCTAAAAAAAATCCGAATTGATTGGATAAAAACCTGTGATATGTCTTCTTTTATATTCCTGAACCGATTATCTGACAAAGGACACAATCGTTCAGAAATAGTGTTTGTTCACAAGCTGGTACAGCTGGCTGGCATAGACTTCATTGTATTTCACCAAACTTCCTATTCCCGTTTTGGCTCCCATGAGCATCAATGGCGTCTGCCATGCAAGCAATGGCGTCGGCCTGCCCCCTAGGCTGTTCCTACCTTGTTTTCTAATTACCTTGGTTCTGGTAAGGATGCTGCAGGTCTGCTTTGATTGATTGAATACTTTATTAACAGTCAGTTTACCAAAGAAAGGCACAGAAAGTACAGATCAATACAAGGTCTGTTAAGAGGATTAAACCCAAGAAAACACTATGGCTTGTTTCCATTAAGGTCCTTTAAACAATCAAACAATCATCATCATCATCATCATCATCAGGTGTTGTATCTGCAGCTGAAAGCAGGATTGTAATCATAGACAGAAAGACATCCTGTCTCTGGTTCATTCACTGTGACTCCACATGGAAGTGATTTTACATCTGATCTGTATATTAGGATACAGTTTATCCTACATGAATCATAACAACAACTTTACCTTTTAATTTAAATAGTTTATGAGGATGATGATGAAGATCAGCTGAAAGAAGCATTCTAATCATTCATACATATGGATACATGGACTCTACAACAACTTTAATAAATCATATTTAAAATAGTTTATGAGGAGAAAGAAAGACTGAACAACATCTTCCACACAGCTGTCTCCTCACCATGACGTCACCACCATACTGTGAGTATCCTCCTACATCAGAGACTTCTTTTATTGCTGTCAGATGAACATAATCAACATGATCAGAGATTCAGGAGAATTGTGTGTAAATGATTGTGTACACAGAAAACCATCCTATCAAAGCTAGGGCAGTTTGTTTAATGCTGCAATGTCTGAGGGGACAAAATAATAAATAATATAATAACAATATGTTTTAGCTGCTGATCTGAATAAAGGCCAACAAATCACCTGAGGAAGGCCCAAACGTTGTGTTTACACATTAAACTTTTATTTTATTTGTAATTATAACCAGTGTTGCTATGCTCATTTGGGAAGTGCTTGCACTGTATTTTAATGACGTGACGCGCACGTCGCTTAACACCTACACGATAAGTCACACAATGGACAATTGATATGCATATAGGCTAATTCCTATGTTAAGGTACCTGGCGTGAGTCGGGAGCCTTTGTAAACTTTGTTGAAGTGTGAATTTAAAGTAGTTAAATCTATGCGTGTGCCTGCGCGTGCTCCTGGTCAAATAGGTTCCGGGTGACAAAGATTAAGACGAGACCAGATCAACTTGAGACCGAGTCTACTGTTGTCCTAGTAACAGCAGATGTTGTCCACGGTGAAAGAACACGTAGCTGTCCTCGTCAATGCCTGTTTTTTTTTTTTTTCCATATCACAAAACATACCGATCTGATTCTTGTTTGGATGAAGAAACGTCAGACAGACGAACACTCACGTTGCGTTGGGTGCTGATTCTCCGTTGGTTTTGTTGTTGTTGAGAAACAGGAAGACAACCACTCTTTCCTGTGTCAGTCTCTAACAATAGATTTAAAGTTAAACGTTTTATAAATGCCACTATTCACCATTGGAGTCGGAGTCATCGTGTGTAAGGTACAATATCTATTCAGCCCATTTAAAGCGTGGAAATAAACGCATCAATGAATACATAAATAATTGTTTATCCCCTCGGGGATTTGAACCACTCCCAACGTCGGCATAAATTCACCAGACAGGTGCTTACACCGGTGAGCCATTCTTCTCATAACAATTTCGTACCGTTAACAAGTCATAGAGTATACAACCAGCCATTAAAAAACAAAACAGACATGGATCAACTTGAGACCTCAAGTCACCACACTGATTTTATTTTACTGGTCTCCAACACGGCTGTTTAGTACAGATTTGTTTCCAAAATATCTCACCATGATCATCTATTATTCATTATGTTATAGGCTACTTAGAAATAGTAAATATGACGCATGATAGGTTAGATACACCTGATTCGAATGCTATCAATGCATTGAATGGGTAAATAGGCGAGTTTATTAGACCTTTGAATGGGCGAAATAGGCGACCTACTTTACCTACCCGCGATTTATCAGACCATTCATTGGGTGTTATCAAGACATACTAACCTACCAGAATCAGAATCAGAATCAGAATCAGTTTTATTGTCACTTCACAGGTTTACAAGGTAAAAAAGTGGGTGAAATTCTTTTTTGTACATCGTTCCCATCGCAACGTTAGTTTCCATAGAAAGAAGAGGGGGGGGGGAGAAGAAGAGGGTGGGGGGTAAGTGGGAAGGAGATCAAAACAAGAGAGCAACAGAAGGCCAGACAAGTTATCTACATATTTACAAATTACCTGAGATAATAAAAACAAAAAAAAACTAAACAAAACTAAACTAAGGTGCCTGAGCATAGCAGCAATGTATTGTATACTGTGCATGTTATACTTATACTGTGCATGATAGACAATGGACGTTAAGGTGCTTAGAGGAAAAGGAGCACAATAAAAAAGACCACAAAAAAAAAAGTCAGTGCGTTATACAAGGGATTAAGGTGCAAAAGGTCAGTGCGTGTCCACCTAGAGTGGACTGACCCTAGTATAATCCGCAAGTAGCTCCATGAGAGAGTGCAACAAAAAGTCATTTGTACCTGGTGTAGTCCACAGGTGTGTCCGAGGGGGGGCTAAAGTCCAAGTCATTGTCCCTGGTATAATCCACAGGTGTGTTCAGGAAGAGCCAGAAAAAAAGTCTGCGCTGCCTGTTGTCAGGCTGCTGAACAAGGCCTATGCCTCATTCAGGCTTATTCCCCATTCAGCATTCTGACAGCAGCCGGATTGAAACTACACCAGTATCTGGTGGTGGAACTCTTGATACTGCGGTAGAGCCCCTTGCCCGGTCGCGGTCGTTGTAGGGGGTTGAACAGTCTGTGACTTGGGTGGTGCTTGTCCTTGATGATGCGCTTGGCTTTGAGCACGCACCGCTTTTTGTACAGTTCCTGGAGCGCTGGGAGCTCGATTCCCATTATCCGCTCTGCCGATCGCACTACTCGTTGTAGGCTGATCTTTTCTCGGGCAGTGCAGTTCCCGTACCAGGCCGTGACACAGCCTGTTAGGATGCCTTCGACAGAACTGTTGTAGTACAGCCTGAGGATGCGACGTCCTACTCCGAGCTTCTTCAGGCGGCGGAGCCAGTACAGTCGCTGCTGAGCCTTTTTCCTCACGTGTGTGGAGTGCGTCTCCCATTTGAGGTCCTCCTCGATGTGTACTCCGAGGAACTTGAACTCGCTGACCCTTTCCACTGCAGCACCGTCGATGAGGATGGGCGCATGGTCTCTCCGCGGCCTCCTGAAGTCCACGATCAGTTCTTTGGTCTTGTCGACGTTAAGAGAGAGGTTGTTCTCCCGGCACCAGCGTGCTAGAGATTTGATCTCCTCTCTGTAGTCAGACTCGTCGTTGTTGACGATTCCAACGGACATGACTTAAATAGTTCAGTTTAGGTTTCGCTTTTGGTTTCGGACCATGACGGAGGCGCGCAGTCACAGGCGAACTGTCACCCCGTGAAGGACCACCGAGGGAGCTAAGGCGACCGAGTTGCCGTCCTGAACGGTGTGACGTTCGCCTGTGCCTACTCAGCGCCGTTCGAGTTATGTACCGATAGGCACAGAATCGTAAATATTGTTGTGGGGACTGCTCCGCCTCCAAGTAGGTCAGTAGCTCCTGAATGAATGGTCTGATAAATCGCGGGTAGGTAGTAGGTCGCCTATTTCGCCCATTCAAAAGGTCTAATAAACTCGCCTATTTCCCCATTCAATGCATTGATAGCACTCGAAGCCGGTTTTAGATAAACTGTTCGTTTATGATCAATGGTAGGCCTAATGTAGCCTGGTAAACCCTCCCTCCGGAAATCTCATTTCCATTTGATTTCAGGAGTGAGTCTGGCCTGATACGCCTTTCTGCAATATTGGCTGTGCTGGAGTTGGGCGGGAGTAATACCGTTGACTGACAACCCCTTCAGCCAATGATAATTTTTCCCCTTCAGCCAATCAGCAGTTCACCAGTCTTAATGTGACGCAACGAGACTTTTGAGACAGCCATACCCCAAAATGGGTTGCCTTTTTCGGATACAATGGTGTCACTGCCCGCCCCTACCGGTTCTCTAAATTTTTATTTTTAAATAGGCTTTGTCATGATTAATTGACCACATATATGAAGTTAAACAACTAAATTCTATCCAAACGATATCTTATAAGTAAATTCCGTGCCTCAAAATAGAAGTTAGAGAGCTTTTTGAAGTAAAAAAATAGCGGAGAATTGGCCGCACAAGAAAAAGATGGCTGCCGTTCGTGTTTTGGGCTCACTCGAACTCGCCACCTGATTGGCCAACGTAAGCTGTCAATCACAGAACAATGAGCGACGACGCTGATAGGCCCGGCCGTTTTAGCCTGGTAAACACCCCCTCCCTCCGGAAATCTCATGCATTGCATTGCATTTGGTTTCAGGAAGGAGGGTCTGGGATTGCTCACAGAGTAAAGCTGCCCGAACCGCTGCGCATACGAACCAATCAGCGGCTGCTAGGGGCGGGATCATCCAATCACCTGCCTAGTAGATTGAAAAAATGAAACTCCGTCTGTCATCGATTCTGCGCCCGAAGTCTCAGATGCAAGTACGCTGTGAAACAAAATGTGTGTCGCAAGCTTCTTCCATTTGACGGAGTGAGGTTACGGCCGTTTGGCATACACAGCCAATATTGCAGAAAGGCGGATCAGGCCAGACTCACTCCAGGAATCAAATAGAAATGAGATTTCCGGAGGGAGGGTTTACCAGGCTAGGCCTAATGATCAATGGTTATTTATATTGACCAGATCTGTAGAGGGCGCAGGTGAGTAATTTAAATAATTTCCGTCTGGTGGACATGTTTTATTTTCTGCCCAAAAAGTGTATTATACAGAGAAGGTGGTGTGCTGAGGTGTAACCCACCGTGGAGAATAGTTTTTCAGCAAAACAAAACAGCCTTTGTTTCGATGAGTAGCGAAATCGTTTTCTTTTGTTTTACTACAGTTGGAGACCTCGCACGGTAGTGGAATTTGCAGTCAATGGGAGGAGCACCGCTCCTAACGGAGACCAGAGCTCTAAATGGACATGCCTTGAAATGCCATTTTCTGTGCAGCGACTGCAACTGTATCTTAAACATACTATTTCCAGGTGATTAGATTACATAAACATTAGCTTCAATAATTTGTAGGACATTTAAAATTGACTGGTCAATAATCACGTCACTGTAATGTGGGGTTTCAGACACTTTTGGCCATATTTTCTCTATAATTGGTCATGTTATAAACAGTTTATCTAACCTATATCATGCGTCATATTTACTATTTCTAAGTAGCCTATAACATAATGAATAATAGATGATCATGGTGAGATATTTTAGAAACAAATCTGTAGTAAACAGCCGTGTTGGAGACCAGTAAAATAAAATCAGTGTGGTGACTGAGGTCTCAAGTTAATCTGTGACCATGTCTGTTTTGTTTTTTAATGGCTGGTTGTATACTCTATGATTTGTTTATGGTACCTATTTGTTGTGAAAAGAATGGCGCACCGGAGTAAGCGCCTCTCTGGTGTATTTATGCTGACATTGGGAAGAGTTCGAATCCCAGGAGGGAATGAACATTTATTTATATATTTATTAATTCATTGATGCGTTTATTTGCACGCTTTGAATGGGCTGAATAGTGATTGTACCTTACACATGTTGACTCCGACTCCAATGGCAAATAGTTGCATTTATAAAACGTGTAAATCTATTGTTAGAGAGACTGACACAGGAAGTGGTTGTCTTCCTTTTCCTCAACAACAACAACAAAACCAACGGAGAGCTGTCCACAACGCAACGTGAGTGTTCGTCTGTCTGGCGTTTCTTCACCCAAACAAGAATCAGATCGGTATGTTTTGACATTGTGATATGAAATAAAAAAACGGCATTGACGAGGACAGCTACGTGTTTTTTTCACCGGGGACAACATCTGCTGTTACTAGGACGACAGTAGACGCGGTCTCATTCTGATCTGGTCTCGTTACAATTTGAAACACCGGCACGCCGTGCAAGGCCGTCCAGTGAGCATTGCACCCCTGATTATAACATAATGATCGTCCTCCTGCACCAGAGACCAAGGTGGATGTTATCAGCCTGCTATGTAGAGTCTGTCCACATGAGGGCGACACAGAAACTCCTGAATCTCTGATCATGTTGATTATGTACATCTGGCAGCAATAAGTCTCTAATGGACAAGTGTATTGTCTTGGTGATGTTGTTTTGTGCTATATGGTTATGTGTTGTTTATTGTTGTTGTTTTTTTAACAGACTTGTGAAGTCTTTCGGGGACAATAAACATTATTATTATTATTATTATTATTATTATTATTATTATTATTATTATTATTATTATTATTATTATTATTATTATCATCACTGGACATAATGCAGTCTGAAGTGGAAAATCTGCAAGTCGGTTGCCTGTTTGTAATGATATATATATATTTTTAAGTGAAAATAGCCGATATACAAGCTCACAGTACATTTTGAGCTTGTAGATCTGCTATTTTCACTACTTTTTTTGTGACACTCTTGTATGAGGGCTTTAATACCTTGATAATATATTAAATGGATCAATATGAGTTTAAACATCAAACACAAACTTATATTCTCTAACATCTCTCAGCCAACCAGGATACAAGTACAGAGAGACAGTGAATATTAAATATGAAGTGATTTAAATCAGGGACCCCTTAGCTGAGAGAGAGATGAAGCAGGGACCCCTTAGCTGATAGAGAGATGAAGCAGGGACCCCTTAGCTGACAGAGAGATGAAGCAGGGACCCCTTAGCTGACAGAGAGATGAAGCAGGGACCCCTTAACTGAGAGACAGATGAAGCAGGGACCCCTTAGCTGAGAGAGAGATGAAGCAGGGACCCATTAGCTGAGAGACAGATGAAGCAGGGACCCCTTAGCTGAGAGAGAGATGAAGCAGGGACTCCTTAGCTGAGAGAGAGATGAAGCAGGGACTCCTTAGCTGAGAGACAGATGAAGCAGGGACCCCTTAGCTGAGAGAGAGATGAAGCAGGGACCCCTTAGCTGAGAGAGAGACGAAGCAGGGACCCCTTAGCTGAGAGAGAGACGAAGCAGGAACCCCTTAGCTGACAGAGAGATGAAGCAGGGACCCCTTAGCTGAGAGACAGATGAAGCAGGGACCCCTTAGCTGAGAGACAGATGAAGCAGGGACCCTCCACCACATATTGTATACAATTGGGTTGCAGATTAAACTTCTTCATAGATTTCATATTTAGTAAATTCATGTTTTTTTAAATCAATGTTTGTACCAGACCTCTCTGGATCCAGACCACAGCTTTTAAAAGTGTTCTATAAGGAAATGGTTCTCAAACATATTAATGTCAGGACCCCATAACTCTGAGAGAGTGCAAATGGAGCTAAATCCATTTGCACACTCTCTGTGTTACAGACCGATTAGGGTCCATTTGGTACATATGAATGATTTAGCTGGGGACCCCCTGGAACCCCCTCAGGGGTCCCTGGACCCTTTTATTTCCTAAAGGGTCCGGGGACCCCTGAGGGGTCTTTTTGGCAGGCATTGATCTAGTCAAGCCTAGATGTAATAAATGCATGAATAACTTATTAAACTAAATAATAGACAAATAGATGAAACAGAATGCTGACCATGCAGTTTAATAATGTAAACATAGATGTTGTTATAAGTGGAACATAATGCTCACTGTGAATAAATAAGAAGGAGTTTTAACTGTCAGTTTGCAACACAGAGCAGCTTGTGGTTGAACATCAGTTAGACAGACAGGAAGTCACACAGACGCCACACGTCTCAAACAGGAAGTCACACACAGCTATAATCTGCCCTCCGACGTTCCGTTGTTTTTGTGGTCGACGTCTTTTGAAGGCACTGACTGGAGGACATGGCAACACATTTTCTTTTTTGTCTCCACCAGGCCGAAAGGCATGGCGAGAGTATGTTTTGCACCCTGTCCGTCCGTCCGTGTGTCATTCTGTCTGTCTGTGTACAGCTAATCTCCGGCACTGTTGGCTTGATCCCAGCGAAACTGTGCACACACACTCCCTGGATGCCAGTTCAGAACCTCTTCCCCAAATGTTTCACAATAGCCTGTTATAGCGCCACCACGAGGCCGCTTTTTGCAAAACACATTTTTCGGCAGTACTCCTACAGATTTTGTCCAAACATCACACGAATCGGTACACAGTATCTCTATAGTCATTAAACCAAACGCGTGTTTCAGATTTTTCATATTCCATCCTGATTGGCTAAAAGTGGCTTCCAAAGTTTACAGGAGTGCTCTGCTTTGAACAAAATGCCTCAAATCATGAACACAGTGTGCAATTTCCGTGAAATTTTACACGCACATTCCTACTATGCCGAGGAAGAAATGCCATTTTTCAAATCAGCCTCATGGTGGCGCTACAACAGGCCGATTTACCTATAACTGCACCGATCTGTGTAAAACTTTGTAAGGGCACTCCCTACAGGTCAAGGAAAAACCTTTGCCCTGCATTTTTCACATCTGCCTTTTATAGTGCCACCAGGAGGCCGACTTATGTGAGTCAGTGTAGGAGAGACAGACAGTAGGACAGCTGAGAGACAGACAGTGTAGGAGAGACAGACAGTAGAACAGCTGAGAGAGAGACAGTGTAGGAGAGACAGACAGTAGGACAGCTGAGAGAGAGACAGTGTAGGAGAGACAGACAGTAGGACAGCTGAGAGACAGACAGTGTAGGAGAGACAGACAGTAGAACAGCTGAGAGAGAGACAGTGTAGGAGAGACAGACAGTAGGACAGCTGAGAGACACGGTGTAGGAGAGACAGACAGTAGGACAGCTGAGAGAGAGACAGTGTAGGAGAGACAGACAGTCGGACAGCTGAGAGACAGACAGTAGGACAGCTGAGAGACAGACAGTGTAGGAGAGACAGACAGTAGGACAGCTGAGAGACAGACAGTGTAGGAGAGACAGACAGTAGGACAGCTGAGAGAGAGACAGTGTAGGAGAGACAGACAGTAGGACAGCTGAGAGAGAGACAGTGTAGGAGAGACAGACAGTAGGACAGCTGAGAGACAGACAGTGTAGTAGAGACAGACAGTAGGACAGCTGAGAGACAGACAGTGTAGGAGAGACAGACAGTAGGACAGCTGAGAGAGAGACAGTGTAGGAGAGACAGACAGTAGGACAGCTGAGAGAGAGACAGTGTAGGAGAGACAGACAGTAGGACAGCTGAGAGACAGACAGGGTAGGAGAGACAGACAGTAGGACAGCTGAGAGACAGACAGTGTAGGAGAGACAGACAGTAGGACAGCTGAGAGAGAGACAGTGTAGGAGAGACAGACAGTAGGACAGCTGAGAGACAGACAGTGTAGGAGAGACAGACAGTAGGACAGCTGAGAGACAGACAGGGTAGGAGAGACAGACAGTAGGACAGCTGAGAGACAGACAGTGTAGTAGAGACAGACAGTAGGACAGCTGAGAGAGAGACAGCGTAGGAGAGACAGACAGTAGGACAGCTGAGAGACAGACAGTGTAGTAGAGACAGACAGTAGGACAGCTGAGAGACAGACAGTGTAGTAGAGACAGACAGTAGGACAGCTGAGAGACAGACAGTGTAGGAGAGACAGACAGTAGGACAGCTGAGAGACAGACAGTGTAGGAGAGACAGACAGTAGGACAGCTGAGAGAGAGACAGTGTAGTAGAGACAGACAGTAGGACAGCTGAGAGACAGACAGTGTAGTAGAGACAGACAGGAGGACAGCTGAGAGACAGACAGTGTAGTAGAGGTAGGTCAGGTTAGATCAGAGTGACGTCAGATGTTTTCTACAGTTATAGTGTAGTTTGAGGAAGTTAAACCACATCCTCACATGAACTCACAGTTCAGATCAGCTGCATCGTTTCTTTCAACGTCTCGTCTCAAGGTAAAATGTCTTTACTCTATATCTGCATGTTGATTCAGATACTAGCAGGAGATAATATCTCCTGACCAGTGGTGTGTTCTAGGTTTTTTCGGAGGGATACGATAATCATTCCCCGTACGACATGTACGTGGTCGTGGAGAATAGATACGCTAGTGTGTTTTCAGTGGATGAAATGGTTAGTAGAGACCTACGCTTGGCTACGAAGATGCTCTGCAGGTCACACTATGTATACAGCGTAACACGGTAGAACACACCACTGCTCCTGACATATGAATGAAATATATGTAATATTATTATAAATGTCATTTATGTGACTTTAAATACCTAAGACAACAGTTATATTCTCATACAATTTTATAATGAAAAAAAGGGGGGGGGGAGAAAACAAGTGTTGTAACTATTCTCTGTGGATGATGTGATATAAACTATAGCTACATCCAGTCTAGTTTTTGAGACTTGAGATTGAGTTTAAAGATCTATGAATAATGTTAAAGATCAACCTGTAATATAGAGCTATCATATGTAGACAGGTTGTGAGTTATAGTGTCTTTGTGTTGTGTTGTGTTGTGTTGTGTTGTGTTGTGTTGTGTTGTGTTGTGTTGTGTTGTGTTGTGTTGTGTTGTGTTGTGTTGTGGTAGTGAGTGTGTTGTATGTTGTGGTAGTGAGTTGTGGGAGTGAGTGTGTTGTGTGTTGTGGGAGTGAGTGTGTTGTGTGTTGTGGGAGTGAGCGTGTTGTATGAAGGTTGTGTATTGATGTAAATTGTGTTGATGCTGGTTGAGACCCCAGGAAGAGTAGCTGTGACACATGGGTTCTGAGCAGTGGAGGAGAAAGTACTCAAAAACTGTACTTAAGTAAAAGTATCAATACTGCAATGTAGAAATTGCAGTTACAAGTAAAAGTCCAGAATTCAAAATGTACTTGAGTAAAAGTACAAAAGTATTGGCATCAAAATATACTTAAAGTACCAAAAGAAAAAGTAGGCTACTCATTATGCAGAATGTTTTCAAATGTATAAAAAGTATAAAAACCTTTTGAAAGTAGCAGAAGATCTGCTATTTTCAAATGGCCAAAATGTATAGGTATAGGGCTGAAGTGGTTAATGTATGTTTTGTAATAATTATCTAAATCTACAAAGTAACTAGTAACTAAGGTTTTCAAATAATTGTAGTGGAGTAAAAGTATAATATTTGCCTCTGAGATGTAGTGGAGTAGAAGTAAAAGTACTGCGAATTGGAAATACTCCAGTCAGGGGCGTCACTACCGTCACGCAGACAACGCGGTTGCGTTGGGGCCCATGACGTTAGGGGCACCTCCCCACCCCCAAAAAAATAATAATAATTGTATATAATAAAAAAAAATATGAATAAAAAAATAAACCTGGGTGTGCTCCTTAACATTGTTACAAAACCGTTGTTTATGTACCCGAAATCCGTCACAAACCCGCGAAAGAAGTATCAGAAACCACTAATAACCGCAAAATTTCGCGTGCGTTCATGAGGGCCCGCTGTGACCGCCTCACGTCGGGGCATACTGTTGCCTCGTTACGCAACTGACTCCAGTAAAGTAAAAATCCTCAAAAGTGTACTTAAGCACAGTACTTGAGTAAATGTACTTAGTTACTTTACACCACTGGTTATGCGTGCATGAGTGTGTGTGTGTGTGTGTGTGTGTGTGTGTGTGTGTGTGTGTGTGTGTGTGTGTGTGTGTGTGTGTGTGTGTGTGTGTGTGTGTGTGTGTGTGTGTGTGTGTGTGTGTGTGTGTGTGTGTGTGTGTGTGTGTGTGTGTGTGTGGGTGGGTGGGTGGGGGCGTGCCGTCTCTGGCACCACAGTCACAAACAATAAACACAACACAACTGTACCTAATTGATTTTACTTAAGTCCAGTACTTGTAAATATACTTAGTTACTTAAGTTAAAATGCAGTTCAATTTAAATTGCATTCCTCTATTTATCCTTAGAATGTTTTCCCATGCTTATTCTTTTTTTGTACTGCACCGTGTTCAGATGGATTTAGTCTTTTCATGTTCTTGTAGTCAGTCTCCACATGAGTCTAAACATACTGTCTACTGTCTAATTGATAGAAAACATTTTTTCAATTGATTCTGTTAGTATTGGGCATGATAAAAAGCATACTAAAAATCTAGGAAAAAAGAGTTGTGGAAAGGCATTATTTTCAAGATGGCGTCCGCGATGGCTTCAAATGGCTATAAACTGGAAGGGAATATGTAAAACATCATACAAATTGTGCACTTAGTGACAAGCTTTAGATTTTTGGCACGGTGTTAGGTATGGGCATAAGGTTTTCAAAAAACATCGCAAGCAAGTTGGGATCGCCCCCTAGTGGTCTCCTTGCAATGATTCCAATATTAGATTGGTCAGTATATGGTTGAAAATCCAAATAATTGATAGTTTTTTTTTCAATAGATTCTGTTACTGTTGGGCATGCTAAGAAGCATACTGAAAATCTAGGACAATCTCAGTTGTGGAAAGGCATTATTTTCAAGATGGCGTCCGCGATGGCTGCCGGGAGCTTAAACTGGCTATAAGCTGGAAGGGATATTATGTAAAAAATACAAATCATACAAATTGTGCACTTGGTGCACAATTGGTGCAAATTTGTGCACCTACTTCCCCGGTAGGACGTAGCTTCTTATCACCTGACAGGGAGGAGTTTCCCCGGTAGGACGTAGCTTCTTATCACCTGACAGGGAGGAGTTTCCCCGGTAGGACGTAGCTTCTTATCACCTGACAGGGGGGAGTTTCCCCGGTAGGACGTAGCTTCTTATCACCTGACCTAGCCTTGACCACCATGCAGTCTTATGCAAAGTGCATAGTATGCATAGTATGTTATGTAGACAGATGCTACTGTAGGTTCATTTTTTACCTGTGATCCTAGTTTACTGAGACACTACACTGTCTCTCTGTATTCTATGATCCTATAGTTTACTGAGTCACTACACTGTCTCTCTGTATTCTATGATCCTATAGTTTACTGAGTCACTACACTGTCTCTCTGTATTCTATGATCCTATAGTTTACTGAGACACTACACTGTCTCTGTATTCTATGATCCTATAGTTTACTGAGACACTACACTGTCTCTCTGTATTCTATGATCCTATAGTTTACTGAGACACTACACTGTCTCTCTGTATTCTATGATCCTATAGTTTACTGAGACACTACACTGTCTCTGTATTCTATGATCCTATAGTTTACTGAGACACTACACTGTCTCTCTGTATTCTATGATCCTATAGTTTACTGAGACACTACACTGTCTCTCTGTATTCTATGATCCTATAGTTTACTGAGTCACTACACTGTCTCTCTGTATTCTATGATCCTAAAGTTTACTGAGACACTACACTGTCTCTGTATTCTATGATCTTATAGTTTACTGAGACACTACACTGTCTCTCTGTATTCTATGATCCTATAGTTTACTGAGACACTACACTGTCTCTGTATTCTATGATCCTATAGTTTACTGAGACACTACACTGTCTCTCTGTATTCTATGATCCTATAGTTTACTGAGACACTACACTGTCTCTGTATTCTATGATCCTATAGTTTACTGAGACACTACACTGTCTCTCTGTATTCTATGATCCTATAGTTTACTGAGACACTACACTGTCTCTCTGTATTCTATGATCCTATAGTTTACTGAGTCACTACACTGTCTCTCTGTATTCTATGATCCTAAAGTTTACTGAGACACTACACTGTCTCTGTATTCTATGATCTTATAGTTTACTGAGACACTACACTGTCTCTCTGTATTCTATGATCCTATAGTTTACTGAGACACTACACTGTCTCTGTATTCTATGATCCTATAGTTTACTGAGACACTACACTGTCTCTCTGTATTCTATGATCCTATAGTTTACTGAGACACTACACTGTCTCTGTATTCTATGATCCTATAGTTTACTGAGACACTACACTGTCTCTCTGCATTCTATGTATGTGTTTACCTTGTTTACTGTAAGTCTGATAAATGACTACATTGTAAATTGAATATACATTCATATCTAAGAGCTTGACGTATATTAGAGTTGTGATGTGATCTCTGTCTTCTGATTGGTTCAGGCTGCGTCACTGGGTCTGCTGCACTTCCCCATTCTCAACGCGTCGGTAGATGAAGGCTGTCAGAACATCACATATAAGGTATGTGTCAATATGATATCTAATAAATAGATATTAATATGAATATGTATGTTCCATACAGTCAGACATCTCATAACATCGGTATGGACATGGACACAGCTCCAGGGTCTGTTGGTTCCTAGTGTGTTCATGTTAATAAATATGTACATATTAAGTCATATAATAATAATAATAATAATAATACGCTTTATTTGTATAGCACCTTTCATGACATGAATTGCAGCTCAAATTGCTTAAAATAAAAGCAAAAAAGACAGTGAATCAGGCAATGAATAACAACACAGAGAATTAAAAATCAACTAAAAGCAAGAGTGAGCTGTGCTTTAAAGCTATCCACAGAGGATGTCTGTCTTAGGTGTAATGGTGCTTTAAAGCTATCCACAGAGGTCTGTCTTAGGTGTAATGGTGCTTTAAAGCTATCCACAGAGGCTGCCTGTCGTAGGTGTAATGGTGCTTTAAAGCTATCCACAGAGGCTGTCTTAGGTGTAATGGTGCTTTAAAGCTATCCACAGAGGCCTGTCTTAGGTGTAATGGTGCTTTAAAGCTATCCACAGAGGTCTGTCTTAGGTGTAATGGTGCTTTAAAGCTAACCACAGAGGCTGCCTGTCGTAGGTGTAATGGTGCTTTAAAGCTATCCACAGAGGCCTGTCTTAGGTGTAATGGTGCTTTAAAGCTATCCACAGAGGTCTGTCTTAGGTGTAATGGTGCTTTAAAGCTATCCACAGAGGCTGTCTGTCTTAGGTGTAATGGTGCTTTAAAGCTATCCACAGAGGTCTGTCTTAGGTGTAATGGTGCTTTAAAGCTATCCACAGAGGCTGTCTTAGGTGTAATGGTGCTTTAAAGCTATCCACAGAGGTCTGTCTTAGGTGTAATGGTGCTTTAAAGCTAACCACAGAGGCTGCCTGTCGTAGGTGTAATGGTGCTTTAAAGCTATCCACAGAGGTCTGTCTTAGGTGTAATGGTGCTTTAAAGCTATCCACAGAGGTCTGTCTTAGGTGTAATGGTGCTTTAAAGCTAACCACAGAGGCTGCCTGTCGTAGGTGTAATGGTGCTTTAAAGCTATCCACAGAGGTCTGTCTTAGGTGTAATGGTGCTTTAAAGCTATCCACAGAGGTCTGTCTTAGGTGTAATGGTGCTTTAAAGCTATCCACAGCCTGTCTTAGGTGTAATGGTGCTTTAAAGCTATCCACAGAGGCTGTCTGTCTTAGGTGTAATGGTGCTTTAAAGCTATCCACAGCCTGTCTTAGGTGTAATGGTGCTTTAAAGCTATCCACAGATGCTGCCTGTCTTAGGTGTAATGGTGCTTTAAAGCTTGTAGATCTGCTATTTTTGAAAAATCGTGAAAGTTTGTGCAAGTTTGTTCCAGAAGCCCAGAAGCACATATTTGAGTTACAAATGTTCGCTTTAAAGATTTGCAAACATTTTCATGATAAAAAAATATATAGCAGATCTACAAGCATTAGATTGACCTTGTTGCCTTATGATGCGTCCCTACTTAGGGAGGCAAATTATTGATGAATTCATTAATTGATAGATGATAACCTTATCGATCGATTCATTGTGGCAAATATCCGCAGCGGGTTTTTTTAGGACCAAAAGTAATATTCTTGTCCGAAAACAAAAATGAGGGCAGAAACATAATTGCCTTGATGTATGTAACATTAACAAGTGTGCACCAATATATATATTTTTCAAAGCCAACATTTGTAACTCCAATCTTTGCTTCTGGGGATTAAACAGTTTTTTCTTTTAGTTTATTTTTTACTTATGTTGCTATAGTATCAGTGGTTATCAATAATTTTTCATGTCAAGGACCCCCAAAATGAAATGTATTTTGGGGTCCAGGGACCGCCAGAAGCAAATATTTGAGCTCAAATGTATTATATTCAAAGATTTGCACACATTTTCACGATTACAAAATAAATAAATAGCAGATCTACAAGCTCATAGCGCGGCACAGAATAACCAATAAAATCTTAAAATGACACAGATGCGTTCCCGGTCTTATTGGGATAATCAACACCCCTCCACTTTTTAAAGACAACATGAAATGGCATCTTGACAGTATTTAACTTCAGTATTGTGACACATTTCCTAGTCAGTGAAACAGGGCTATGGCTCTTGACAGAAGGCAAAACCTTATGCTTAAACAGGGCTGCTGTAACTGAATGGGTAGAGCAATATGAATCCTAGTGACCACATTCTAACACAAGTTTGAAATCTGCCATTTTATGCAACATAATGAAGAGTTGGACTACAATATCCACAATCCCTCAGCAATCTGTTCAGCTGTTTCCAATGCTCATTTGTTAATGGCCTCTGTCTTTCAAATGAAGTCTATTCTGTTGCTATGGCTTATTGTGCATATTGCACACTGCATATATTGCGTTGCCCCCCGGTATTGCTGTTTGCAGCTATATTTTAGAAAAAATAAAACAGTTCTGATTTATTTGATTTGCACAACATGAAGAACATACACATACATAATATACTACTGCCTTCCTAGGAAAGCTGACATTGTTTTGCCGGTGCACCCCATTCGGATGCTATCAATGCATTGAATGGGAGATTATCACGTTTTATTCAGACCATTCATTGGGTGTTATCAAGACATACTGACCTACCGACGGAGATGACTTAAAAAGTTCAGTTTTGGTTTCAGGCCATGGCGGAGGCACGCAGTCTCAAGCGAACTGGAGCCACATGAGGGACATGCGAGCGAGTTGCCGTCCCGAACGTTGCGACGTCCGAGTTATGTACCGATAGGCACAGAATGGTGAATCATGTTGTGGGGTCTGCTCTGCCTCCGAGTAGGTCAGTATCTCCTGATTATGCCCCATGAATGAATGGTCTGATAATCGCGGATAGGTCAGAATGTCGCCTACTCCCATTCAATGGTCTGATAAAACATGATTCGGAGTAGGACGTCGCATCCTCAGGCTGTACTACAACAGTTCTGTTGAAGGCATCCTAACAGGCTGTGTCACGGCCTGGTACGGGAACTGCACTGCCCGAGAAAAGGTCAGCCTACAACGAGTAGTGCGATCGGCAGAGCGGATAATGGGAATCGAGCTCCCAGCGCTCCAGGAACTGTACAAAAAGCGGTGCGTGGTCAAAGCCAAGCGCATCATCAAGGACAAGCACCACCCAAGTCACAGACTGTTCAACCCCCTACAACGACCGCGACCGGGCAAGGGGCTCTACCGCAGTATCAAGAGTTCCACCACCAGGTTTTGGTGTAGTTTCAATCCAGCTGCTGTCAGAATGCTGAATGAGGCATAAGCCTGGATGAGTTCAGCAGCCTGACAGCAGGCGGTGCAGACTTTTCTGGCTCTTCCTGAACACACCTGTGGATTATACCAGGGACAATGACTTGGACTTTAGCCCCCCCTCGGACACACCTGTGGACTACACCAGGTACAAATGACTTTTTGTTGCACTCCCTCATGGAGCTACATGCGGATTATACTAGGGTCAGTCCACTCTAGGTGGACACGCACTGACCTTTTGCACCTTAATCCCTTGTATAACGCACTGACTTTTTTTGGGTCTTTTTTTATTGTGCTCCTTTTCCTCTAAGCACCTTAACGTCCATTGTCTATCATGCACAGTATAAGTATAACATGCACAGTATACAATACATTGCTGCTATGCTCAGGCACCTTAGTTTAGTTTTTTTTAGTTTTTTTATTATCTCAGGTAATTTGTAAATATGTAGATAACTTGTCTGGCCTTCTGTTGCTCTCTTGTTTTGATCTCCTTCCCACCTGCCCCCCACCCTCTTCTTCTCCCCCCCCCCCTCTTCTTTCTATGGAAACTAACGTTGCGATGGGAACGATGTACAAAAAAGAATTTCACCCACTTTTTTACCTTGTAAACCTGTGATGTGACAATAAAACTGATTCTGATTCTGATTCTGATTCTGATTATCTCCCATTCGATGCACTGATAGCATTCGAAGCCGGCGGCCGGTGAGGTAAGAAACCCGGGGAGAACATGCAAACTCCACACAGAAAGGCCCTTTCTCCAACCCCACCTATAGAGTATGGGCACTGATGACTTGGAGGAGAGGACAAGCCCACAGCGTCCCCGGCAGGAATCGAACCCAGGACCGTCTAGCTGTGAGGTGACTGCGCCACCGTGCCAGTCACATTTACATTCATGACTACGTGACTTTCTGTGATCACATGGGGTTTGATCAGCTCAATGCCTTCCTCCGTCACATGGACAACAGACAGGGACTTGGCTCCTCCCACGGAGAGGATCTCACAATGTGGAAAGTGTAGCCGACACACAGTGGTGGAAGAAGTACTTGCATGTTTTACTTAAGTATCAATACTGCTCTGTAGAAATACTCTGTTTATAGTAATTTATAGTAATGATTACTTTCACAGTGAAGCTGTCTCTGTAACACCATTCCTGACCTCTCTGGATCCAGACCACAGCTTTTAGTGTTCTTTAAAGGGTTAGTTCAGATTTTTTGAGTATTTTCTGTAGGAAATACTTACCATTAATGTAGTGGTTGCAAAGGTATTAATTGATTGCCCGAGTCCCGTGGTCAGAGTTATGGTCCGGTTCTGATAAATATGAAGTAGTTCCGGTAGATTAGTAGATTTGGTGGGGGCCGCTAATTAAAAATAAATTAATTAAAAAAACTAGCGTCATTTGTATTGTTGACCTATTTCTACCATATAGAGCAGGTTTCGTTCAATTTTGACCCCTCTGTCACATGGTACTATTTTTGTGTCATATATTTTGTGCGTGAGTAGGCTGCCGCGGCGCAGTGATTCTGGACACAAATATTAGTAGGGACTCGGGCAATCAATTAATACCTTTGCAACCACTACATTAATGGTAAGTATTTCCTACAGAAAATACTCAAAAAATCTGAACTAACCCTTTAAGGCAATGGTTCTCAAACATATTAATGTTAGGGACCCCCATAACTCTGAGAGTGTGCAAATGGAGCTAAATCCATTTGCACACTCTCTGTGTTACAGACCGATTAGGGTCCATTTGGTACCTAAGAATGATTTAGCTGGGGACCCCCTGGAACCCCCTCATGTAGCTACTCATGGTGTAAAGCTGTCTGTTTGGCAGGCATTGATCTAGTCAAGCCTAGATGTAATAAATGCATGAATGGCTTATATTAAACTAAATGAGAATGCTGGCCTTGCAGTTTAATAATGTAAACATAGATGTTGTTATAAGTGGAACATAATGCTCACTGTAAATAAATAAGAATTTAACCTGCAGTTTGCAACACAGAGCAGCTTGTAGTTAAACATCAGTTAGACAGACAGGAAGTTACAGACACCACACGTCTCAAACAGGAAGTCACACGCAGCTGTAATCTGCCCTCCGACGTTCAGTTGTTTTTGTGGTCGACGTCTTTTGAAGACACTGACTGGAGGACATGGGCAAGGTGTTTTTTTTTCTAACCCTGTGCTCAATACCACCCCCCCCTCCCCAGAGCAAAAACACAAACACACACACACACACACACACACACACACACACACACACACACACACACACACACACACACACACACACACACACACACACACACACACACACACACACACACACACATTTGCATCATTTGCTGCATGTGCTCATTTCAGGAACCAGTTGTTGCTCGATGCTCTGCTCTGGTACAAAGATGTGGGCTAAGTGTGTAGTTGTGTGCACTGTGTATTCACAGTGTTTAGATGTTTTAACTCCTTAATGAGTGCTGGTAAGTAAGTAAACCTTGCAGAGCCATGTGGCCCATATAGGCAGTGGTGTGTTCTACCAATATATGCTATACACGCAGTAGCAGTATACTCAAACCAACATTTTGAAAAAACTAGTACACCCTTTGTAACCACAATAATTCATTCTGTGACCGCATGCGTATATGTGTGCGTGCAAGTGCCGTGCGCGAGGGAATAATGATGGTATACCGTCTGAAAAAACCTAGACTACTGCATGTAGGGGAGGAGCCTATCTCCTGTTTCTGTAGCGTGAGGCGACTTGATGTAACCTGGACATGAAATGATGACATGATGAGGCTGGTGTGATGCAGGGACATGAGTACTCTATCTCTCCCTGTCTCTCAGAGAGAGAGAGTATTAGAGAGTACTTTTCAAGTCGTGCGATTTGATTGGCTAATGACCCAAAACTCAGACTCTTCAGATTGCACAGACAGAGAGTTTGACAAATGTGTGACCGGACGGACGGACGGACGGACGGACAGTAGAACAGCTGAGAGAGAGACAGGGTTACCAAAGTACAAAGTGAGCCTTCAGTTATTGTCTCCGCCAGGCCGAAAGGCATGGCGAGAGAGTATGTTTTGCCCCCTGTCCGTGTGTGTGTCCGTCCGTCCGTCCGTCCGTCCGTGTGTCCGTCATTCTGTCATTTTGTGTACAGCACCGTTGGCTTGATCGCAGCGAAACTGTGCACACACACTCCCTGGATGCCAGAGCAGAACCTCTGCCCCAAATTTTTCAAATTAGCCTTTTATAGCGCCACCAGGAGGCCGCTTTTTGCAAAACACATTTCTTGACAGTACTCCTACAGATTTTATCCAAACATCACGCAAATCAGTACACAGTATCTCTATAGTCATGTGATCAACACGGATCTGTCCATTTTTCCATATTTCATCCTGATTGGCTAAGGTTGGCTTCCAAAGTTTGCAGGATTGCTCCGTTTTCAACAAAATGCCTCAAATCATGAACGCAGCTTGCAATTTCCGTGAGATTTCACACGCACATTCCCACTAGGCCGAGGAAGAAATGCCACTTGAAAATGTTCAAATCATTCTCATGGTGGCGCTATAAATGGACGATTTGTGTTTTTAACTATAACTGCACCGATCTGCATGAAACTTTGCACGCACACTCCCTAGAGGCTAAGGAAAAACAACTGACCTGCATTTTTTACATTTGCCTTTCATAGCGCCACCAGGAGGCCGACTTATGTAAAACACATTTTTTTATATTAAGCCTTCAGAATTCATCCAAATTTCACGCACATCGGTACACTTGATCTCTATAGTCATGTGATCACGATGGATCTTTTAAATGTTTCATATTCCATCCTGATTGGCTAACATTGACATCTAAAGTTTGCAGGAGTGGCCCGTTTTGAACAAAATGCCACAAATCATGAATGCAGCGTCCGATTGTGGTGACACTTTGCACGCACATTCGCACTACATTGAAGAACAAATGCCACCCTTTTAACATTGCCCTATTATAGCGCCACCAGGAGGCCAATTTTGCAACACTTTTCTTTTTTATATTACTCCTACAAATTCAAACATCATGCACATATAGTCAAGTACACATATAGTCAAGTGATCAAGATGGTTCCGTCCAATTTTTCATATTCCATCCTGATTTCGCTAATTCCGAACATTGCTGCCCCACAATAACCTACCTGACCTGGCGGAGACCTGTGCTCCGAGGAGCACTTTTTCTAGTTTTTATTTTTTTTACCTGTCCAACTTGGTAAAAGTTTTTATAATGTAAGAGGTAGTTTTTCTGTACTGTATTCATAAGATATAATTAATGTGGAATAAATGACATAAAACCTAAGGGGATTCTAAGCACTTTTCCAACCACTTAATCTTAAAGTTGTTAATTTCCACAAAATCCAATGACTCCATTTCTTTCTACCTTAAATACAGAGAGAACAGTGTAACCTGACACTAAACTTAAGGTTAGATCAGAGTGACGTCAGATGTTTTTCAGTTATAGTGTAGTTTGAGGAAGTTAAACCACATCCTCACATGAACTCACAGTTCAGATCAGCTGCATCGTTTCTTTCAACGTCTCGTCTCAAGGTAAAATGTCTTTACTTTATATCTTTATATGTGGATTCACCATGATACTAGTAGGAAATAATGCAGTATATCTCTAGACTTGTCCTGAGTCACATACAAGAATCATTTGTTATATTATTACAAATGTAATTTGAGTCATTTATGTGACTGTAGAATCATAATCTTGCATGTTCAAAACCGTACATTTTCAGGAAATTAAAAAAAGAGGCTGTGTTCCAATGGATGTAATGTAGATATTTTCATTGGTTACATAGTTTTTTTTAACATAACAAGTTGAATACTTTTTTATTAAGAACGGGAAGGCAACAAGAGTCGAGGGAAGAAAAGAAACAACTCCTCCTCTGTCTGTCTGTCTGTCTGTCTGTCTGTCTGTCTGTCTGTCTAGTCTTCTCTTGTCACTCCTAAAGAGAATCATAGCATCCTCAATTCTCCACCTCCGCCTCCTGTCTGTTCATCATTTAACTACACTTGATCTCAGATTTTTGACACCATCCAAATGTAGACAGTGAATGAATCTTTGTATTTTTCCAATAACCAGCTCCTGATATCCTGTAAGATTAAACTTTTTGTTTTTATTTATATTTTCATTATGGATACTTTAATGTTTTTCCTCTGAGATCAATACATTTAATGTAAATGTGAATCAACAGATGACAGAGTGAAGGTGTGACCAGGAGGAAGCTGTGTTGTCCTCAGTGGGGATCCTCAACAAAATGGACACATTTAAAAAACTGTTCTGGCCTGCTAGGCCCACTTCTCCAGGGCCAAGCCCTTCTCCAGCCTTTCAGCCCTCCAGCCCTTCTCCAGGGCCAAGCCCTGGAGAAGTGAGGAAGCTTAATCCGGTAAGGAAAACAAAATTCAGACAGAACATTATTACAAGCAGCTCAGATTCTGAATTCTTATTTCCTGTGATATTGTTGAGCTGTAGGAATGTGTGCACCGTGTGCCCTCACACCACTAACCAACACCTGTAAAATATACAAATGTAACAATGACCTGTAAGCGTCCATTTGGAACCCCCTCAAGGAACCCTGAGGGTCCCTGGACCCCACTTTGAGAACCACTGAGATATGGACATTGAGGATTTTGAAACCATACAGTTTCAGAGGGATTGACATACAGAATAAAGCAACAGCTAACAGCATAAATACAAGCTGAAGTTACTGTACACACTACCTGTCAACTATTAAAATATTTCAGAATCTTTACCTTTTTTTTTTTCTTCTTTCCTTTTTTCCCCCCCATCAGCTCTCAGACTTACTTATATGTCTTTACCTATTAGGCTACATCAAATATTGGATATTCCTAAAATCTTCTGTATCATAAACAAACAAGCAACAACAAAATGTCAGCTTGTTGCTGCTACATTTCTTGGTGGAAATTCTGCCACTGAATAACATTGGTAAAGAAACATGATAGAATTTGAAACATTTTAGTTCTATTATATTGCATCTAACTGTGTGTGTGTGGATTCCTTACAGAATATAATTAATAATTTAATTTAGTAATTAAAGGACAATATCAGTCACCAGAACCAAGGACGTTTTGAGAGGTCTGCAGTTTAGTTTTTAATGCCATTGAGGTGCTAAAGTACCACGAGTTCCATGCATAGTGGAAATGACATTGGATGAGTTCTCTAACTAATGTCCTCAGTGTGTTCCTACTGACCACCAAGGAGATCCTAAACAGAAAACTTGACTTTTCTGATTACTTTTGTTTTCAGGCTGCTGACCTACCGACGTCAAGTTCAACATCAAGAGGAAGAGTTCAAGTTGAAGGTGAGCTGACACTATGAATCGATGTCTTCAATAAACTGATTAACTAGCCTACTTGAAACCCAGCATCCATATTTTGGGGGAACATTAGCCAAAAATATCAGATTTTCAAGCTCATACCACGTTGCAATGCGTCAAGTTGTGAGCTTGTAGATCGGGATTTGGTGTAGACGGAAAACAACCTGTCCAAGTACAGAGCCAACTGAGGTCCAGTTTACTAAGAATAGAGGGTTTAATTAAATTAAGTTTAATAGAAACATCCTTGTCCTTCTTGATGTTACTTAGCCCCGCCCCTTTTTCTGATTGGTTGATGTTTGATGGTTTCTATCTTTTGCTATAACCTTTGAATGGTTTGTCGTACAGACTTGTGAGTCACGTCACTTGATTTGGTTGAGAGTCCTCGTCCTTCGTTAGTGTTACTTAACCCGCCCCTTTTTCTGATTGGTCGATATTTCATAGTTAAAGTAATACAATGCAGGTTCACAAATAAAGATTTTTAGCAACCTCTGCTGGTCACTACCGTCACTGCATCTATTTTCCGTAGTCATCCATTACCCAGAATTCCATTTGTTTTCACCGGAAGCCGGAAGCGTTTCAAAAAGCGTTCTTTTAATTGTTTTATACTATCTGCGGATCGTTTCTCTTAGCCAGTGGAGCATTAGTTACCATGAGCTGTGTTTTCTTTTGCTGTTGTTTTTCGATCTTCAAATCCTACAATCTCTTAAAATCAGCGTGAGGTTCCTTTTTGTTATTAGCGCGGTAGTTCCTGGCCAAACAGGAAACCGGTGCGGTAGTTCCTGGCCAACAGGAAACCGGTGCATTTTCCGTCCGGATGACGTCATTTTCGCGGGAAAGGCACGTCGAGCCACCGTTTCACTAGAAAATATAATAGAAAAGGCTTTCGGGTGTGAAATTCATGGAGTGGGTGTTGTGAAACATTTGCCACTCACAAAAGATATACAATTTAACTTTAGTTTTGTTGAAAAAGATACCTAGTATCGCTTTAACATCTTTTAAATTTTATATTATATATAAACATTTTATATTTCCACCAGTAGGCACTTTTGAGTCTCCTCATTTGACTCGGTTTAAAGTCCTTGTCCTTCATTGGTGTAACTTAGCTCTGCTCCCTGTTCTGATTGGTCGATATTTGCCCCTAACGTGGACAGAGTTGTGAGGGCCCGATCATCACTGCTTGCAGCTTTAATTAGGGCCCAAGCACTGCACCAGTCCTATTGAAATGCAAGGAATTATTTTGCGATAATGAATCGTGTTTTTGAGGGCCTAAACGTGCTCAAAAACTGCAACTGATTTTGCATCACATTCACACACACAGTCACACACCGATGGCGGAGGAAACCATGCAAGGCACCAACCTGCTCATCGGGAGCAATTAGGGGTTCAGTGTCTTGCTCAAGGACACTAACTCTCGGGGGGCCCGGGATCGAACTGGAATCCGGCCACTCTACCCCTGAGCCACCTACATGTATACATCTACCTGTATCATGCCCCGACTTACAAAGGTATCTTGGAGCCGTGACATAAACCCAAAAGGAAGTCAGACATTTTGAATTTATTGTGGAGTTTTAGCCATTTTTTGCCATTTTCACGGGTATTACTTTAACGAACTCCTCCTAGGAGGATGGTCAGGTCCACCTCAGCTCCATCAATTTGTTTAATATTGTCATAATAAGTTAAGGATTTGGTCGGAAGTTATCATCTGTTATATAATAATTGAATTAACATATGTGCACTATAATCATTATTATCGATTGTCTTTTGGTTCACTTGCTCCGGATTGCATTCACACCTACAGTGCAACGAACTCTGGTGCACTTGGAAGCAAACTGAGACCCCCGTTTCTTTGGCGAACCAGAGTTTGTTTGTTTGGTCCACACCAGAGTTCGAATGACCGTTCACACCAGAGCAAACGTTAGCGACAATACGCTCCAGGGTTCGTTTTAATCGAACTAAAGCATCCAGGTGTGAAGGCACCCTCAGAGCCTCAGCTGGCCTTCCTCCTCTGAAAGGTGGAGCTCCAACCAAGGAGCTGATTTGTGTGCTCATTAGGGCTAGAGCATTAGGGCTAGTACCTACCCCTCAGCCTAACAGCACCACTTTTAAAACCCTGTAACGTCGGCAATTATGTTGCTTTGTTGCCATAATTTGTATTTGTATCTTGGTGCCTTTGTTTATTCCTATTGTCATGCTGTTGTAATATAAATTGGTGGGTAAGCCTGCATAAGCTTATATTTGTTCCTGTGAAATCTGCTAATCAAACTTTGAATGAACAAAAGGTACATTTTGTGTCCGCGTCTGCTTTGTGCACTGAGGAGTTAGTTTGTTTTGACACACACCGTCACTTTAGTATCAGCTTAGTTTTGTGATTTGGTGTGTTTATTAACCCTTTTGTTCAGCCTTTTTGTTCAGTCCGCTCCTATCATGTGTGCTGGGGAGGGTTCACATGAAAGGAGAACCTTTTTGTCCCTTTAGTTTATCCACTAAGTCATTGTGTTACATCACCTAGACTAGGGGCACCAACCTCCTTTTTCAAACACGGAGAGCCCTTTCATGCTCAGGGGCCCCTGAGCATGTGCCCAAAGTGCCCATATGGTAGATCCGGCCCTGGAGGTCCCCAGGACCAATCACCTAACCTCCCTGTAGAATGCACTCCCCAACCATATCAAAGAAGCCCCCCCACCCTACCATCCTTCAAAACCGCTCTCAAAACCCACCTCTTCAATATTGCTCCCCAGCTAAATGTTTTTGGGCGGTGAAACCGCCCCTATAAGTGAGATTTGGAAAAATGTACAAATATCTTGGGCAGTGAAACCGGCCCTAAAAGTGAGGTTTGGAAATTTGTACAATTATCCTGCGCTGTGATTGGCCAATCACAATCTATTCAGGACTGTGATTGGCCAGTGTCACATGACACATGTGCATAGCCCTATATAAGCAACCATAACTTAAAAAAAACCAAATTATTGTTTTTTTTAAGTTATGGTTTTGTCCATCATAAAGTGTGTTTTACAAAAGATAAATGTATTTATCTTTTGTACATGATTGATCGACTCCATTCAGTATTGTGATTAGCTAGCAAGACACATGCTGACACTAAGTGGCTCTTTCAGATCAAAGCATATATATTGGTTGACTCCATTCAGTATTGTGGTTAGCTAGGAAGACACCGCCCACTTCACACAGGGTGTGATTTTTATAGTCTTTTTTAAATTTCTCCTCCCCTCATATTAAGTATCTTTGGGTACTTGGAAAAGCGCTTCATAAATCTGATAGATTATTATTATTATTATTATTATTATTATTATTATTATTATTATTATTATTATTATTGTTATTATTATTATATTTAGCTTCTTGGTTTTGCCTTCGGTAACAATGTTATTGATTTTGACATCTTAATTGATAACAAAACATATGTAAAATACATACATTCACACCATTGTCAAAAGGACAAAACACAAACGCATTTCCATTGCAGTCCTTATGTACAGTATGTGCAAATTATGTTGTGTAACATGATGTGATGTAACAATACAACAATACAAACAAAACAATATAAAAAGCTAAACGATGTACAACTACAACTATGTAAGACACCAGGCTAAGAAAAGAACCATGCATTTCAATACATCTAGACCCAGACTCTGCTCCGCCTTAACCATCCCTTTAGGGAAGATTTAAAGGGAACTGTTACTGTTAAGGTCTGTAGGTTAACCCATTCCATGCCACAGTTGCTGTGTGCTTGAATGCACATTGACCAATGTTTCTATTGAATTAGACAGGAACCAGGTCAGTAGGTCTCCTCATTGTAGTGTGGTCGTGAACATCACTGACCTTTTCTATCTACTGAGGTACTTCAGAGCTACATTATTCAGGATCCTATGTACCATACACATCTTAGTCTGGGTCACTCTCTCATCTAAACCCAATAAGTTAATATAACAAAAAAAAAATTGAAACTGATTACATAAAAAAAATTAAGGTACATGTACTCATTTTATTAAGTTAAATAAACTCAATATTTCTATTGTTACAGTACTAATAAAAATCTAGTATTGATAACTCTAAAATGTTTGTTACATGTACTCAATTTATTAAGTTAAATAAACTAAATATTTCTATTGTTACAGTACTAGTACAAATCTAGTATTGATATCTCTAAAATGTTTGTTACATATACTCATTTAATTAAGTTAAATAAACTATTTCTACAGTACTATAATGCAAATCTAGTATGGACTCTTTCTTCGATACAATGAGCAGCTTTTACTCTAAAACAACACATTTCAAGTCAACATTAAACATTAAAACAGGTTAACACAGATGATTGAAACACAAGTTACTCTTTTATTAAGTAACAATACAAAAAATTCAAAGCAGGTGGCCCTTATAAAATGGCCTTAAAATGAACAGTGCAATGGATTCAACAGTGCAAAAGATTTAACATTTCGAACAATGCGGTAAACATCCTGATATAGGACTTAGAAATAAACTGTCCACTGTAACCCAGCCCACTGGAAGAAATACAGGTAGTGTTGAAACATAAGACAGGATAGCTTATAGGAAGGAATACTATCAGCTTACTTAATGTCTATTAAATGAGCTCAACCACCACATCATTTATTGGAACAGTTTTAGCCAAGTGAATTTTAATATTTTTGTAATTTAGAGTAGCCAATTATTTTCCCCCTATTTAATCATTTTGCCAATACATTTTTGTTGCTGCCACTGCTGGTGTACCCTACTGGCTCACCTAATAGTGAGGAGTCTGCACCGGTAGGACATAGTGCCCCATTCTACTCCTCCGGTTCAACATTCCCAACTGATAGGTGGCACCCCCAGCACCCCAGGTATACGTACTAACAACACCCTTCCCGCATGGCTAAAAATGAATTGCATGACAATGGAAATATCTGATATACTATATACTGTATAGTATACACAGTACATACTTCACACATATACTTCATACAGTGTTAACATTCTGAACATTTATAAAATAGTGCAAGGGCCTAAGGAAATGTCCTGAGGAAAGAATCACAATAAACCATGATTTAAAAAAAAAAGGTAATTCAATTAAGAAACTATTCATGGACCCAATCAGATAGGCAATATACGTTTGGTCATTTCAGCAATTTGAATATGGATCCAATTAGATAGGCAATATACATTGGCTGATTCAGGAATTTGTATATCTTACAAAGTCACGGTACTTCACATTGAATCTGCTATCCAATATTGCCATAAACAGTTTAGTTCATTGATTTACCAAATTTCTCATGGTGACCTTATACAGTAACATCACCGAAATAGCAGCAGTACAGTATGGCAAATATGCCATACTGTTTACACAACCACATAGTACTTGTAAAACTATCTCAGAAAATTACTTTTGACCAGTAACATTTTAGAAGAATAAGAACACTTTCAAAAACCCTCACTAAGATGTTTTCAAAAAATTTAAAATCTCAACATCTAAGAGGTCAGGAGAGAAAAAACTCAAAACACATGCATCACTAAGATGTTTTCAAAAGATATAAAATGGAATTATCTCAGTGCAATTGAAGAATATCAAGTAATGGTGCGTGCAACCTCTACGATTTCAAAAAAGAAAAACACATTTGATATGTTCTCTGGGCAGAAGAACGTGGCATCGCCATCTATTGGATTGGCATTGATCAAGGGGAGCCCAAATGTCATCAATGGCAAATATGCCATACTGTTTACACATTTGTAAAACCATCTGAGAAAAATACTTTTGAATAGTAACACAAAAACAAAAACCATCACTAAGATGTATTAAAAAATTATCTCCAAGATTTGTTCAAAGAAGTTAAAGGCCTTTCATGTTTCAGTGCAAAAAAAGTAACTGTAGTGCAATTGAGGAATATCAATTAAAAGGTGCGATTTCAATAAAAAATATAGCTGCAAGCAGCGATAACACGGGGCCAGTGAAAGAGAGAGAGAGATACATGGAGACTGAATAGATTGAAGAGAGAGAGACAAGGAAACTGGAGATGGAGAGAGAGAGACATGGAAACTGGAGAGAGAGAGAGAGATGGAAACTGAATAGATTGAAGAGAGAGATAGAGACAGACAGACATGGAAACTGGAGAGAGAGAGAGACATGGAAACTGAAGAGAGAGAGAGAGAGAGATCATCATGATCGCCTCAACACATCGTCGGGGACAGGGATCGAACCGGTGACCTCCGGACTCATAGGCTGCCTTTCTTCTCATTGAGCTAGAGATATGATAGTCTATTCTGTTGATATATATAAGTCTTTCCGTCCCTGACGGACCAGGCCTTTGTTTCGCTAACTACTCTAGATCACTGGTTCCCTAACCATCTACCGATAGAGAAATTGTATGTCTCCTCCTAACAGAAACCATTGAAAATAGCCGATCTACAAGCTCACAAAATGTTGCTATCTGAAAGGTTGTGAGATTGTAGATCGGCTATTTTCACTGGTTTCTGTTCCGAGGAGACGCGTAAGTCTAAGAATAGAGAGAGAGAGAGAGAGAGAGAGAGAGAGAGAGAGAGAGAGAGAGAGAGAGAGAGAGAGAGAGAGAGAGAGAGAGAGAGAGAGAGAGAGAGAGAGAGAGAGAGAGAGAGAGAGAGAGAGAGAGAGAGAGAGAGAGAGAGCGAGCCATGGAAACGGAATAGATTGAAGAGAGAGGGAGAGAGCAAGAGAGCCATGGAAACGTAATAGATTGAAGAGAGAGGGAGAGAGCAAGAGAGCCATGGAAACGTAATAGATTGAAGAGAGTGGGAGAGAGCAAGAGAGCCATGGAAACGTAATAGATTGAAGAGAGAGGGAGAGAGCAAGAGAGCCATGGAAACGGAATAGATTGAAAAGAGAGGGAGAGAGCAAGAGAGCCATGGAAACGGAATAGATTGAAGAGAGAGAGAGAGAGACATGGAAACGGAATAGATTGAAGAGAGAGAGACATGGAAACGGAATAGATTGAAGAGAGAGAGAGAGATGAAAACAGAATGGATTGATTCGACATCTCATCCTATTGCCCTTAATAGGACTCAAACTCTCAACCTTCGGACTGACAGGCTGCAACGCTACCTATAGTGCTATAGCTTTGTGCAGGCTGATCTTGTCTGTTGAAGACGATATGAACCAAGCCCCTGTTTCACTAACACTAAGATCACTCGTTCACAAACCATTTACCAATAGAGAAATTGAATGTCTCCTCGAAACCGAAACCAGTGAAAGCGGCCGATCTACAAGCTCACAAAACGTTGGTATCTGAAAAGTTGTGAGATTGTAGATCAGCTACTTTTACAATGAAGAACGTCATACATTGAAAAAACGTACTCTCAAATAAGCATTTCAGGTTATCTTTAGCATTTGCACATGTATTCATTGATACAGTCATGTTTTTTGCAATTCAACTTAAATGAGTCTGCATCAAGTGAGGCTTGAACCGGCAATTTTGGGGTTGTGAGGCATTCATTTAAGCGGGAAGCCATTGGACCAACAGACAAAACCTGTGAAGACAGAGATCACACAGAGATGATACAGTTTCACGCAAATAGCAGAAAAATCCTGGGTTTAAGTGTTTTTCAAACTGCTCAAAATTGCGGACAATCTAAGGGCGGAGCTTACTGGTCAACGTGATAGATGTGTTCCTCATGAGTCAAGGCACATGTGTAAGCAGGTTTAATGGCTGTCGGCCAAACGAGGCATGACTTTTGCCTGTTTAAAGTTTGCATTTTAAAAAAATATAGCGACCCCCTTTGACCAATTGGAGTAAGATTGGTTTCAGTGATATTTGGAATGACCCTCAACATTACCGCAAAGTTTCAATGAAATGTGAGTCTGCATGTATGTGTTAGGGGCAGATGAATAATTGTCATAAAACTGCAATATTCATTGGCTCATTAAAGCTTCATTTTCACTTATGGAAAATCCGCTGCATCGTTTTGTCGGCATAGGTCCAAAGTTCATGTGTAAACAGTTTCGTGCAGATTGCTCAAAAATCCCAGGAGGAGATAGGTTTTAACTGTTTTTCATATAATTCAAAATGGTGGGAGATCTAAAGGTCAGAGGTCAAAAGTTGTTCAGCATGAGGAGACGCATATTTGTATCCAAGTTTCATGGCTGTAGGTCAAACAGGGCATGAGTTGTACCTGTTCAAAGTTGGCATTTTTCTATAGCGCCACCTTTTGACGAAAGATTGTGAGAATTATTTCTTGATAGTTTTTCATGACCATCTACCATATGGCCAAGTTTCGTAAAAAGCGACAGCACGGTTCAGCCAGAACTGCGAAAAGTGGCAGAAGAAAAAAGAGGGGAACATTAATACAATCTCTTAATGTTTGTATTAAATAAAGTGTATCTTTGACCTCAAACCCTCTCTTTGATTGTGTCTATATTGTAGATTTAAGCTCCACTTACACCACTGTCACACCAAATGCAATATAAATCACCAGAAAGAGAGAGAGAGAAAGAGAAAACAATAGAGAGTGAATTGTGGCAACTATAAAGAGAATGGAAACATTTCTTCAATCATGTGTTTCTAATCCACACAACACAATGCCTGAGTAGGCATTGAGATTTCTATTCCACATTACCCAGGACTTGAACTGGGTCATGAACTTGTTGAGCTACTTACTGTACCAAGTGAAAAGCAACATGTGGTTTCACATTGTCTGAATTAAATATTAGATTGTAGTGTTCTAATTGACTAAAGTACTACCTTTTATCAACATGGATGCAATGCAACCAGTTGATTTCACATGAAAATATTTTTGTATTTCATCTAGACGACACAAATGAATTGTAGTATTATAATTAGACTTATACCATAAAATTAACAAATGAGCATTTTAAACCCTCACTAACCTCAGTAAAACAACGCCTAAGTCTATCCTCAAGAAACACTATGTGAAAGCCAAATCATGATCACCTCAATACATTGTCGGGGACAGGGATCGAACTAGTGACCTACGGACTCACAGGCTGCCTCTCTTCTCATTGAGCTAGATATATGGCCTCCCTGACAGTATCTGTTGACATCTATAATTATTTCCGTCCATTATGAACCAAGCCTCTGTGTCCCGAACTACTCTAGATCACTGGTTCACAAACCATTTAGCAATAAAGATTTTTTTTGTCTCCTTAGAACGAACTAGTGAAAGTAGCCGATCTACAAGATGTTGTTTGATTGTAGATCGGCTATTTTCACAATGAAGTATGTCACACATTGTAAAAACATACTCTCAAATAAGCATTTCATGTTATCTTAAAAAATTGCACATGCATTATTTGATGCAGTCATGTTTTGTGCGATGCAATTGTAAAGTGGAATGACCCACCTACCAGAGCCAGACAGAGTGAGAGAAACAGACAGCTCAACCTATTGCCATTGACAGGAATCAAACTCTCAACCTTCAGACTCACAGGCTGAGACACTACCTGTAGTGCTATAGCTTCATCCAGGCTGAAGTTGTCTGTTGAAGATCATAAACTTTTGCCTTCTGTCATGAACCAAGCCCCTGTTTCACTAACACTAAGATCACTCGTTCACAAACCATTTACCAATAGAGAAATTGTATGTCTCCTCGAAACCGAAACCAGTGAAAGCAGCCGATCTACAAGCTCACAAAACGTTGCTATCTGAAAAGTTGTGAGATTGTAGATCGGCTATTTTCACAATGAAGTACGTCATACATTGAAAAAACATACTCTCAAATAAGCATTTCATGTTATCTTTTGCACATGTATTCATTGATATAGTCATGTTTTTGCAATTCAACTTAAATGAGTCTGCATCAAGTGAGGCTTGAACTGGTAACCTTCAGGTTGTGAGGCACTCGTTTAAGGGAGAAGCCATTGGACCAACAGACAAGAACCTGTGAAAAAGGAGATCACTCAGATGATACAGTTTCACGCAAATAGCTGAAAAATCCTGGGTTTAAGTGTTTTTCAAACTGCTCAAAATTGCGGACAATCTAAGGGCGGAGCTTACTGGTCAACGTGATACATGTGTTCCTCATGAGTCAAGGCACATGTGTAAGCAGGTTTAATGGCTGTCGGCCAAACGAGGCATGACTTTTGCCTGTTTAAAGTTTGCATTTTCAAAAAATCGCTATAGCGCCCCCCTTTGACCAATTGGAGTAAGATTGGTTTCAGTGATATTTGGAATGACCCTCAACATTACCGCAAAGTTTCAAAGAAATGTGAGTCTGCATGTATGTGTTAGGGGCAGATGAATAATTGTCATAAAACTGCAATATTCATTGGCTCATTAAAGCTTCATTTTTTCACTTATGGAAAATCTTTGCTGCTTGTTTGTCGGCATAGGTCCAAAGTTCATGTGTAAAACGTTTCGTGCAGATTACTCAAAAATCCCAGGAGAAAAGTCAGAGTTTGAAAGTTGTTGATCATGAGTAGACGCATATGTATATTGAAGTTTCATGGCTGTAGGTCAAACAGGGCATGAGTTGTACCTGTTCAAAGTTGGCATTTTTCTATAGCGCCACCTTTTGACGAAAGATTGTGAGAATTATTTCTTGATAGTTTTTCATGACCATCTACCATATGGCCATAAGTTTCGTAAAAAGCGTATGCACGGTTCAGCCAGAACTGCCAAAAGTGGCAGAAGAAAAAAGAGGGGAACATTAAAACAGGTCCAGAGCTGAGCTCTGGCCCCGTAAAAAAGAAAAACACATTTAATATGTTCTCTGGGCAGAAGAACGTGGCATCTATTGGATTGGCATTGATCAAGAGGAGCCCAACTGGTACGTCATCAATGTTTCAGTGCAAAAAAGTAACTGTAGTGCAAGTGAAGGATATCAATAAAGGTGCAAACTCTACAATTTCAAAAAAGAAAAACACACTTGTTAAAAAAAATACACCTTTCACCTCTGTGCAAAAAAAAAGAAAGAAAAGAAACACTGATTACTCTACTGCCAAAAGGTCATTTTTAGGGCTCAACACCCTGGGCTTCAGCTTCCCATCATCCAGGCCCATCAACACTTTCTGGGTAAAGTCAAATGTATTGGCCAATTCTTTTGGGTAACTTAGATGCAGTGCATAAATCAGTGCAAAAAGCATGACAAACGCTTCAGCGTATGTTGGGAAATCTATGACTATGTTACCCTCAAGCACGACCGCAATCTTCTCTGGACAGAAGAACGTGGCGTCTGTTGGATTGGCGTTGATCAAGAGGAGCCCAACTGGTACGTCATCAATGTCTGGTTCATCAGACGCCTAACAACGAACAGGGGAAATTAGACATTAAACCTCTTTTAAAGTCCTTTGCAAATTTAAGACCCGAGCCATCCTTTGAGAATGTACACTGAAAAACTTCACTTCAAGTTCTAAAACATCCATGACTGGACAGCATATTCAACACGTGCTTGTTTCATGATTGGCGTCTATCCTCTATGATGACTAAAATGTAATTTAATATTGAAACTAATATTATTGAGTCTCTGGATTACAGTAACAAAGAAAACAATTTGACCAAAGTAGATAATGTGACTTACATCCCACTTCTTCAGAAAGCTGGAGTCATCTTCATGCAGGTAAGCAGGGAGGGCACGGAGGAGTGCAGCACGTCTGGTATGGACATCAACTTGTTCCTTTAGTTAGAGAACACATTGTCACTGTCGGGCAGAAACCTTGTATCTCCATATTTCAACTTTTCATATTGTTCGGTCACTTAATGCTCTACTTCGCCGTACAAGAATGTCAAGCAAAAGTAGTTACAATAGCTGATCTACAAGCTCACAACGCATTGATGCGTTGAGAGCTTGTAGATCTGCTATTTTCACTACTTCTGACCATCGTTTTATATTTCCTGAAAATTAATGGTTTTGGATATACAAGGTTTCCGCCCAGCAGTGGCGATATTCTTGTTTTACTATATCAACAGCATAGCAGAACATTAAAATAGCACGCCATCCCATGTCTTTAGAGAAGTTCTACCAAATAAATCACTACTGAAGCATCATTATCAAGTACAATGACACAGTTTGGTTCTTACCAGCTGGGCCAGAATGGCAGGTATCGTTTTCACCTTGTGTGTGGGGGTGTTTCTTCATGGCAAAATGTGGTCCAGGAGACACCTACTGTAGTTGGAATTACCACTTAAAGTGTATATTTGGAGAGTAACGTAAATTATCAAGATAAAAAACAATCCTGTCTTTTAGTTTTCCACTGCACTGAGTTACTACTTCCTATTCCCCTACTTTCCATGTCCTCGCGCCAACCACACCCATCTTTGAAAACAGTGATCTCAATAATACACCTCTACATTTTTGTGACTGCATTTTGCAGGGTTGTGACACAGGGTTGTGTTTACAACAGACCTAAACACCTGGCAAAGTACTGAAAACTGCTTGGTAGTTCCTGTTATAATGGGTGTCTCCAGGACCACAGTTTTGCTGTGATGACATACACAAACGCACATGGTGAAAACAATACCTGGCACGCCATGCAGGCTACTAAAAACAGAACTTACCTGGAGGTCATAAGTCGTGAAGATCTGACTGAGCGCTTCAGAAACTTTCCCTGTTTGTGCAGCTTTCTTCCTGAACAGGCTCTGAAGACGAGGGGCATGACGGTCCAACTCGGCATAGAAGTGGTTCTTCAGGTTGATGTTCGAGATTCTGTGGAACTCTGCAGAGATCTGCAAAAAAATACAATGACTTTTTAAGTCACAGTATACTGCATACATATACTATAGTGGATACACAGTGTATGTGTCCTTTCTGAAAAGGAAAAATCTGAAACAATGAAAAATGCTACATTAATATCTGTAAATATGTAAAGGGGCGGCCATAGCTGAGTGGTTAGTGAGCTCGCCTAGGGAGCCAGAGGCCCTGGTTGCCCCAGGTACGATTCCAGGCCACGCCAGCATATGTGTCGATGAAATGAAATTTGTCCCTGAGCAAGACTCTTAACCCCTAATTGCTCACAGGCCCTCATTGGAAACAAGCCCGCAAGGACTTTCATGAACGTCCTGTTAAAAGGAATTATCCTAATGGTATAACTTTTACATACTATTATGACCACAAAGTAACATAACCCCAACTTATGTGGAGTAACTTAATAAATGGCATTCATGTGCCTTTCACCAAAGCACTTCATAATGTGCATTACATTCACACACAGAATGCAGAGGAAACCATGCATGGCACCAACGTGCTCATCAGGAGCAGTTAGTGGTTAAATGTCTTACTCCTCCTTGCCAGGAGGAGCTGGGGATCAAACCGATAACCTTTGGATTTCAAGACGGACACTACCTCCAGAGCCACTACTGCTGTAAAACTGTCATCAACAAAAAATATGTTTTACCTGTGACTCCAGTTTGAGGGCAGGCCAGCGTTCCAGGATGTCACTGACAGGTTGGCCATCACTGATGATTTCTTTGCGCCGCAGGGCCAAGGTGGTCTGCATTAACTTTCCAATCAGGGGAAGGTTCTTGTCAGTCTTCTTCACTTCATCTACACTCTGGAGTCTCTGTCGCTCAAGGCTTGCAGCATCTTCACCCCTTGGGAAGTTAGGGAGGAAATTCAACTCTTCCCTATGTGGCCTTTTGATGTTACTGTGGGGAGATTCTTTGTCTGGGTTGTTCTTGCTTCTTTTCCCTGAATTGACAGCTACCTCTTCACATCCTGCATGACTCAACTTAGTGCGGTAGTTCCCCATCTTCCACTTTAGACTATTCTTCCAACCATAGCATCCTGTCCCAGATCCTGGCTCTTTCAGACAGGGATGCTTGGTGACAAGTGCTTCTGCTACCACTGAAACATCCTTATCACTGGGGTATGATTTGAAGCTATGCATGAGGGAAGCAAGGGTCTCTAGAACATTATGCTTCTGTCCCCTAGATAACGTCTGAGTTTTCCCTGTCTTCTCACATGCTACATGTCCTTGACTAAGTAGGTATTCTACCTCATATGAGAAGGTGGGCACTTCAAAAACAGCAGGCCATCTGGGCCTGTCTACATTCATGGGCCTGTCTACATTCATGGGAATGGCATATACTATTATGTCATCTGATGCTTCTGAGCTGCAGCCTCACTCTCAGATCTAATCACTTTCAGCACAGCTTTCTGTGGAAGTTCCTCAATGTCAAAAAGGGAAGCTAACTGCCCATCGAAATCTGGATCTTCGTATGATAGGCTAAAGTCAAAGTCTAGCTTAAAATTCTCTTTTATCCTAGTTTTTAGCTCATCCACAGATTCTGGGCGTGAAGACAGTGTCATCTTCCTGACAATGTCTGTGGAAATATGGACATGAAGTAGGAAGTTTTGAGCTGCAGCAGCTGCCATTTCCTATTATAAAGAAAATGAAGAATTTAATGATAACCATTCAGTTTGACAACACATAATCAGAATATTGCGCTAAAGAAATGCCAGCAGTTTTTTTTTTTACATTTTTGAATGAAAAACATTGTTCTTGATTGAATATGATGAACCTTAAATTACTGCCGTTTGCAAAAAACAAAATCTGCTCAGTCAATCTTTACAGGCCTGTTGTGGTGGGCAGTCTCACTGATTGCACTCATTTTCAGCAATGGGCTGGTTATTTTCTCCACCGTTTCAAAGGAATGTATTGGCCTACTTATTTTTTGTTTGTTTTTTTGTTAGTTTTTTGTGTGTTTTTGTTTTTTACTTATTTTTTTTCATGTGGACACCACATCAGGACAAAACAAAACAGAGAGAACAAAATAAGACAAATAAGGCACAAGATTGACACAGTGGCCTACTTCTCAAAACATTTTAGCCACTTAAACCCTATATACTTTTTTTGTATCCCCCCAGGGCTCTGTACTAACTAGGTCGACTAGTATTTCCCTCTACATCAAATCTGTCGGAAATAGCCGATCTACAAGCTCACAACACGTCGCAACGTGTTGTGAGCTTGTAGATCGGCTATTTCCACTCAATGTTAACCCCAGAATATGGACACTAGGGTTTAAGTGGTTAGTCCTGCAAGTCTCTGATCAAAATAAATCTTTTCTGCGTTAACATTAAATGCCCATCAATACTGTACGCTGGGAGAGGCAATGTGTCATTTAAATCTGACAGTTGATGCACAGAGATGTGGTCTGTAGAGCTCAGCTCAAATGATCTAAAATGCTCACTGTACCAGCACTCATAGTTACTGCAAAGAAAGGAAACAGAGTTGTTCACAAGCAGAATCTGATCAATTCTGCTGAAGTTTGGAAGTCCTCCACTGTGGCCTACAGAAACAAACATCCCATTTGCAAACTCGGTGCCCTGTATGGAGATCTTTGATGTGCTGTATACGATTTGGCTGTCTGTCTTTGTCTCAATGAAGTCTTTGGCCACTTGCGGGAGTGTGGTGACTTGGACATAGCTGAGACTTGAGGCTTGTGTGTGGGGTTTGAAAAATGATGGTGCACTGAGGTGATATGCCATCATATATTGATGCCTGGTTGCAAGAGTTTTCAAGACATTCTTGAAATTATGTGTGTCATGTACAACCCTTTTGAAAAAGCTATGCTTTCCCTCAAACCTCATGGTCCATAAATGAATAAGAGGCCCAAATCGCTTTGTCAGTTCAGGGTAGTGCTCAATGTAATGATGTTTGGGTTTGATCCTAAAGTCAGGAAACATAGTTTTAAGACCTTGTCTGTGATCACTTATTTTAGTCTGCATGTACTGGATGGACTCATCTGTGAAAGATGGGGACAGTGCCATCTGCAAAATTTCTTTCAGGTCCATCAGTATGGCCCATTGGCCCATGTGTCATCTCCTTCAGGAACGTTACTCCCTACCATAAGAGGCAATAACCTGATTAGAGTGGTATTTTCATGCCCATTTCCACCAATGCTTTTTTTCTTCACAAGAGAGATCTTTGAGATTGGTTTTGGTTTATCAAGCTTATCAAAGTGCTGATATGGAAATGTCTTAATCTTTGTGTTTAGATATTCAAGAGTGAAATACTTCCGACGAATCATCTCACTGATGCACAAGGCCAACTCCACTGGCACAATACCCTCAAAAAAGTCGTGAAGTATATCAGGCGGGAAACCATCAACCGGATGAAAATGCTGCAATGTATTGAGAACACACCTACCGGTGACACCTAAATATGGCTTAGGCTTGCCCTTTTCTCCTTGCACAGCAGTCTGCACATGAAGATCATGGCAGGCCCTCGTTCTCATGCTAAACTGGACTGAATCTCATCAATAGTACAGCAACAAAATCTGCAGATAAAGTTTTTGCTGAAACACTGCACAAAACCGGCAAGACCATGGGCACCCAAATTATCGGCTGCAACACACATGACAGTGCCTTTTACACATTGTCCGAGAGACTCAATAAAAACACCATCCTGCTCAAGTGTTTGCAAATCTTTCAACAAAGGTGAAAAAACACTTTCATAACCACCACAACTCTGCAGATCAGGTACTTTGCACAGCAGTCCTAGCTGTATGACATGAAGGCGGACCGATACATACTGGGTAAATTAGCTAACAACCAGTATAATACTGCACAAATCTTGTGAATCTTTTTAGATGTGCCTAAAGGATTAGCTATTTCCATGTCATCCGCGTACAAAATCAGTGACAACTTCAGCTCTCCTGTTTCTGACAACAACGGATTGTCTTTGAAATATGTTCCATCTTCATGAGACATGTACATGCCAGGTAGCGATGGTTTAGCTTCTTCAATCTTGTCAAGAAGATCTGTATTCTTAAACATTGTTTGAAGCATCTGTAATATTGGAACATACACTGCTGTGTGTCCAGTGGAATCCACAGCATATTCTACTGGCTCTACCAGAGGGTAGTTACGCCTTACAAATGTTTTCCTTCGCTTAGTAGTGGACAGCTCTGCACGTTCAGCAGTAGCACTGACAAAAACATTACTTTCCATGACAGCTTCCACCAATTTGTTAAGAAGGGCATCATTGATAGACTGACCATGTTCTCCTAAAACCTTTATGACCGACTCTCTCACAAGGGGTTTGGACAACATGAATATTTGTGCCAAATGTTCAACTATGTCTTGTATTGCCGTCTCTGATACATGCAGAACAGTCTGCATTTTCAAGAACAAAGAAGCCAAGTTGTTTCTCAGTTGAGATTGCAATTCACCAGGGTCATTAACAAACTCAGTAGGATTACACTCTGGAGCATCCAGTTCAACATTCTGAGAGGGCCCAGCCTCATCAGATTGAACTGTGCTTTGACTAAGTTGGCAGTCTGTTTCTATCAAGACCATTTCACTCTTAAAATCAGAGACTTCACAATTTAGATGACTCCTACTTTTGTGGGCATTGAAGGAGGAATAGACATTACTACGGTAGTTACAATTGTGTTCAAATGTGTCCTTAAATGACTAAAAAGAGTTGTGTCATTAAAAGGTTGTGTAAATTTACACACTGCACAGACAAATGACACACTTTCCAGCTGATTGTAACTTTGAAAAACTTTCTGGGTATGTAACCTGGATAAATGAATTTTCAAGGCATTTATTGACTGAAATGTGCACACACAGTCATCGTAGAGACGGGGCAATGGACTGACTGAGGACATATTGCTATGATGCAAACGGTAGTGTTGCAGCAGTTGAGCCCTTTTCTCAAAGTTGACAGCACAAAGTTTACACTTCCAAGCCATTGTCTGACTAAGAAGACATAGACATACCACGTTGACCGTTTTCTTCTTGTACAGCTTGTTTCTGGTTTCTGGTCTGGTTCCAAACTGAAGAGAGATGAGAATAAACAAATTAGACAGGCTGCAATCTTTTTACAACACCACAGAGAAGATTCAACGCTTTTAGCATTTAGCAGTAAATAAAAGCGGGCTTTTCACAGTCGTCTGGTGGTGCGCAGTGTTGCCAGGTCTGCTTATAAGCCACGCTAGCCTTGTTTTTCCCAGTTAAGTTGCTAGTAAATAAATGGTAGTTGCGGGTTAATTGCAGTTGTGAGCTTGTAGATCAGCTATTTTCAAATAGCCGACGTTTGAAGTGGCCTATAGTTGCTTCTTTTCGGCTTGTTTTCTTTGACCTGGTTGCTTATTACTCTCGCAAAATCTGGCAACGCCGGTTGGAAGACGTTAAATAAAATTACTATTACCATTTACTGAAACTGGGTTATGATGACCATCATGGAAATATTTCCATCGACATGGAAACATTGGCAACTCATTCACTGACAAAGACGGCTTTTTAGCTTCAGCCCAGTTGTTTAATAGTACAGTCTGCAAATTCGCGATAGCATTAGCTTTGCTAGGGCGCAAACTGCTAAGCTAACATCAGCGTCGCCTTGGCTTATGGCTGAATCTACAAATGCATAAACTAACACTAAAACAACAACAACCAAACACTAAACGCATTTAATCAGTAAGGTACACACAATGACAAAATATGATTCTAAGCCAAAGAATAACTTACCAGTTTCGGCACGGTATTCTGCTCCCCAGCAGCATGGGTTTAGTGCGGTGACAAACAACGGCGGATTTTCCACTTTGGAAAGCGGAGATGACGTTCGTGACGTCAGGGGGTCAGGGGGTACGTGACGTCACGTGAGGCTACTGTCAAATGATTTGAGTACAATGTACTGATATTCATTGAGATTCATTAAAAAGGTTAAGTATTGTTCACTTAAAGTTTGAAATGTGTCCAGATAACTCATAGCATTTGTGGTGAAATACGGTTTATGCATTTTTGAGGTCATACAACCCATATTTTTTATCAGACTTTCACTGTTGGGTTTTACAGTGTATGTTTTTATTTATTTTGGGGGTGCTGGTGTACCAAGAGGAACAGATGTAGTCAAAATGACATTGAACCAGAGCCCCTGACACAATCTCCAGAGTTCTTCTGTTAAGACATGTGAACATTCTCCCAAGGAATCTGACTCTCTGGTTGACCTTAGAGATCACTTTTTTGGTCATACTCTCTCCAGATAGCCTGTCATCTAATAAGCAGCCCAAGTAGGTCACCTCCTCCTTAGTCCCCCACCACCACCTTCAACCCCAGGGATCGCCCTAGACTTGACTGTTCTGTGAACAGGACCACAATGGAAATAAGCCTTATAAAGCTGACACCCTTCTAGATTTCACCGAGTACAGCAGGCAGGTTCCAGAAAACAGTACAGGAAAACTTTGTGCACTTTATTTGTTAACACAAATGCAATTAATTTAATATCAGTTAATGTCAGGTAATACCAGGTTTCTTATACAAGTCTGTTGTCTTTTCTAACTCAACAATAGTTCAATACATCAGTGCATCAGACCAGCATGAAGCTACAGACACTGACCCACCAATGTCAATTCCAACGTCAACAAGTACAGGAGTCTCTAAAGCTAAAGGTAAGCTGACACTATGAATAGATGTGCTATGAGCTGTTCACATTCTTTACCTGTAGTCTGTAGTATTCCTTTAAGTGCTTCATATACTGTGTTAAAACAGGGTCACGTACATCATAATGAAACAGATCTAACATTCCATTCACATGATCACTTTCCATCCATATATTTTTATACTGGAAGGCTTGTTGGCTAATCCCATGATTGATGAGCCCATTTAAATTCCCCCCAAAACAGATATAAGTGTATACAAACATTTGCTAATATTCCATTAACAGAGGGATGGAAAGTCTTTGCATTTTAAAATGTAGAATGTTCAGAAATGGGTTTAAATGGGTTTGGCACATCGTATCACCAAGAGCTACATTTTCATTCCACTTATCTTCAGATAATCACTTTGTCGATGAACACCGGCCTGTCCTGGTTCAGAGAGTGACCCGGGTCAAACCCATCCTGGATATGCTCCTTCAGGAGCGTGTTATCATCCAGGAGGGCTACAATAATGTGATGGGCAATATCCCCCCTCAGGATAAGATGAGGGAGCTATACAATCTCCTTAACAGCAGAAGAGCCAAAGACATTTTCTACAAAGGTCTTGAAACAAATGAGAAGGGTCTTCTTGATGATCTGTAAGTAATACTCATTTAGGTTCATCTTTAGGCCAAACATTGTATTAGTACAAGACAATGTACCTTTCCAGGCCATGGTGCTTTCACTATCATGTGTCATTCTCATTTATCCTCTATCTATTTCCAAGAGATTCACACTTTAATGCCAGTATATTCATAAGTCTTACAATATTAACTATAATTATTTACCCAATATTGTCATATATAGTTAATATTATGTTTGTCACTGTGGTTTAACTTCAAGAGACAAAATATGTCTTAGTTATAATCTATGAATATGATAATTAAGTTACTGACAATGTTTGGTTCTATAATGTAATGTAGGATTTGTATAGGATGGTAGATTTACTGAATACAGTATAATTAGTAAAGAAAAAAAATATTTTCACAACAGGAACGCTCAGTCCAGTGCAACACAACCAAAAGGAACAGCTGCTTCTGTCTCAGGTCAGTGCTGTTTAAAGTAATTTTTTTCCTAATAATGATGGGTCATTCCTACTATTCTGTACCATTTCAGCCTAGTAACGTTCTTCAAAAAATAATTAAGGATTTGAGGCCTATCAGGCCCGAAACCTCTTTGAAACTGTTGGCTTTCTTCTTCCGCCGTTTTTGCAGTTCTGGCCTAACCGTGTGGTAACTTATTACGAAACTCGGCAATATGGTAGAGGGCTATGCCAAACGACTAAGAAACAAAACTCTTGAAAACTCTCAAAACTTGTGAGTCTTGTCACTTGATTTGTGTTGAGTCCTCGTCCTTCGTTGGTGTTACTTAGCCCCGCTCCTTTTTCTGATTGGTCGATATTTCATAGTTAATATCTTTAGCAATAACTTTTGACATGCTTTTCGTAGCCACTTTTGAGTCTCCTCACTGGACTCGGTTTAAAGTCCTTGTCCTTCGTTGGTGTTACTGAGCTCTGCTCCCTGTTCTGATGGTCGATATTTGCCCCTAACGTGGCAGCTTTAATTAGGGCCCGAGCACTTCACCAGTGCGAAGCCCTATTGAAATGCAAGGAATTATTATATCATATGATAATAATAATAATAATAATAATAATAATAATAATAATAATGAATCGTGTTTTTGAGGGCCTAAACGTGCTCAAAAAGTTGCGCAACTTTGCACACACATCACAAGTGGCAAAGAATTACGGATTTCATCAGTCTCAAAAAGGGGCGTGGCATAATGACTCAATAGCGCCCCTACAACATTTCAACATTGAAGCCTCACAATACGGTTTCACATACATGTATAACAATTGGTACACACCGGTATCATGTCCCGATTTACAAAAGGTATTTTGGAGCCGTGACATAAACCTAACAGGAAGTCAGCTATTTTGAATTTATTGTGGCATTTTAGCACATTTTCACGGGTCTTAGAATTATAGATCCGGCTCTGCCTGGAGGTCCCCTGCAGGACCAAGCACCTAACTTTTTTTGCTTTTTTTTGTTTTCTCCTCCCCTCATAAAAGTATCTTTGGGTACTTGGAAAAGCGCTATATAAATCTGATAGATTATTATTATTACATTTATTATTATTATTATTATTATTATTATTATTATTATTATTATTATTATTATTATATTTAGCTTCTTGGTTTTTGCCTTCGGTAACACTGTTCTTGATTTTGACATCTTAATTGATAACAAAACATGTAAAATACATACATTCACACCATTATCAAAAGGACAAAACACAAACGCATTTCTATTGCGGTCCTTACGTATGTGAAAATGATGTTGTGTAACATGTTTTTAATGCCATTGAGGTGCTAAAGTACCATGAGGTCCATGCATAGTGGAAATGACATTGGATGAGTTCTCTAACTAATGTCCTCAGTGTGTTCCTGGTCTCCTCATTGTAGCATGGTCCTGAACATCACTGACCTTTTCTAATTATCTACTGAGGTACTTCAGAGCTACATTATTCAGGATCCTATGTACCATGCACATCTTAGTCTGGGTCACTCTCTCATCTAGTCTGAGCCTTTTCAGGATGTCAAAGTGTGCTGGGAGGAGGTGAGTTCTGGGATCAAGCTTGAGTATTAATCTGACTCATTTATTCTGGGCGGTTTGGAGCCTATTTGTTTTAGTTTTGGGGGTGTTGTTGTACCAAGAGGAACAGACGTAGTCAAAATGACATTGAACCAGAGCCAATGACAAAATGTCCTGAGTTCTTCTGTTAAGAAATGTGGACGTTCTCCCAAGGAATCTCTCTGGTTGACCTTAGAGATCACTTTTTGGCCATTCTCTCTCCAGATAGTCATCTAATAAGCAGCCCAAGTAGGTCACCTCCTCCTTAGTCCCCCACCACCACCTTGAACCTCAGGGATCTCCCTAGACTTGACTGTGAACAGGATCACAATGGACCTTATAGGGCTTTATTGTGCTTTTATCCTCTGTGATATTGTGTCTGCTGTATGTGTGGAAGCGCTGATAATAATTCATTCAATCATATTTATATTAAAACATTTATTTCCATTTCACATCAGGAACGCAGAAGCTCCATCTGTCTCACGTGAGTGCTGTTTACAGTTTATTTACTTAAAATGGAGACATTTCATTTAATCTTAGTTCTAATAATAATAATTATTATAATAATGATAATGAATTTATTTGTATAGTGCTTTTCTAAATAGAGTTACAAAGTGCGTTACAGAACATGTTAAAAACAGAAAACAACAGCAAATCAGAAAGCAGCATTAATAGAGCAATATATACAACTAGAAAAGTGTCTCCGCCAGGCCGGGTTGCCTACTCAGGGCCCGCAAACTTTGGAATCTGAATCATACATCTGGATCACATTACCCCAGAGATAATGTGTACTGATTTGTGTGAGTTTTGGACAAAGTCTGTAGGAGTACTGGTAAAAAGTGTGTTTTGCAGAAAACGCACTATATGGCAGACAATGTAATCTCGCTCAAACAGGGTTTGCCGCCATCTTGAATTCCAACATGGCCGCATGACCAAACTTAAGATGTTTTTGGGTTGTGAATCCTATAGAAAAAATGTATTCTCCCCCCCGAAATGATATGCCTTTGGCCGCAGACCCCCTTCTAATAACTATGTTGTTCCAGGGACCCAAGAAGCAAAGATTTGAGTAAAAAAAAAATATATATATAATATATTTTGACAAATTCTGGCAGAGACTTCTTGGGGCAGCCCATTGTTCAGCAAAGCAGGCTCTTCACATAGTATGTCTGACATAATGTCAGAGCTAAAATCGACATATTATATATGAAAATAATATAATATGAAATAAAAGCTTGAAAAAGCTTGAAATAAAAGCTTAAACGTGTAGGTAAGAGATAGGAATAGAGCTACAGTAGCAATCGCTAGAATTGCTAACGATCCTAAGTTCCATCCATAATGTTGCAAAATTGCGGTAAAATCCGTGATTTTTACCCGATTGTTTTGAAAGGTATCATTAGTCTGTTGGCTTGTGTCAATGTAAATCTCAAAGAAAGATGTATTAACAATGATATTTTGTTAAAACACTTATGTAAAAGTAGCTATTAGCTGGGAGGGAATTCGTCAAAAATCATCATGATTGTGCACTTGGTAACTACAAAAAAATTAGGAAAATCAAACTTCTGGAAAGGCATAATTTTCAAGATGGCGTCCACGACCACGATGGCTGCCTTAAAATGCCTAAGCTGGGAGGGAATATGTAAAAATCACACCCTCTGTGTTATGATAATGAGGGGGAGGGTATAATTTGACCATGTCACTAAAGGGCTGTTTTTCTATTGGCACGTTTGACCCTCAAGGTTTCAGCCTCCAGGTAGAAACTCAGAATAGTCAGAGAAGACATAAAACACCATAAAAACACCACCAGGGGGCTTAATGAAGTTCTATCAACCTCATAGACACATGAAAAACAGAAAAAGTGCAAAACCATGGCACCACCTCTTTAACTTAATTTTGAACACTTGAGTAACCTCTACTGAAACAAAAGTATATGTAGTGAAGAATTGACTGCATCAACTGCAGAGCAAGCTCACTAGAGTACAGTAAACTGACTGTGCCATTTCTATTTCTCCCCAGTAGTCCTTATTAATGTTATAGCATGGAAGACAATGATAAACTAAACAATGATTGTGCATCCTACACACACACACACACACACACACACACACACACACACACACACACACACACACTGTAATGCAGAAATGTGCATTTGTGGATTTTTCCTGGTATAAATAAGTTGAACTAAAGCTTCAAAGCATTAAGAGACTTTAACATCATGTGTTTGCAGCAGGAATCAACCATGGAGTATCTTATCTTGAACACTCTGGAAGAGCTGGATGTCGAGGAGTTCAAAAGGTTCAAGTGGCATCTGCAACGTAGCAATGTTGAAGGTCTCAAACCGCTGAGTAGGGGGGCTCTGGAGAATGCTGGGCTCACGGACGTTGTGGACAAGATCACACAGAACTATCCCGATAAAGAAATTGACATCATGTTGAATATCCTGAAGAAGCTCCATAGGGAAGATCTACTGGAGACATTTGAAAACACAGCCAAAGGTAAGTGAAGAGAGGAGAGAACTATGTCATTGTTGGTAGATATGAATGAATGGACCAATTCCAATTACTGTATGTTTACACCCACCCTTTGTGTGTGGTCCAAATGATCTAAAAATGTATAAGATAAAAACAGATATATTGGTAGGTCTGTATATCCGCCCTAAGGGCGCTATAATAAAATATTGTCGCTGTTGGGCATAAACCTTCTATCTCAGTTTTTAAACTTGTTTTATTTTCTTTATAAATCAGTGCTATTGAACACCCTGTGTGTGGATTTTACTAATACTGAACCAAGGAAAAATATAAATGGACAACTATCGCCACATTAATGGTCAAAAACCTCCTAACTCCACTTGAGCTGTATCTGGGTAAAGTGATGATAATATAATATATAAAGTATTGAAAATTGGATGTACTCCAGTAGAGAAAAATACCTCAACAATGTACTTAAGTACAGTACTTGAAATGGAATACATGTACTTAGTTACTTTACACCACTGGAGTCTATGTAGCATACAGTATATCCACATATCCACGCTAGACACTTTGATTACCATTGACTGTGTACAGAGTACCGGTACGTGAGCTCTGTACAAAGTCAATTTATAATCACCACATAATACGTGGTCCACTATGTCAATGTCTGATCAGACAACTACACTGGGAATATGCTTCCACAGAGACTAGCTTCCACAGGGTGAATACAGTATATCTGTCACAGGACGATTGAATAACCAGGACGATTGAAGACAGAGCGCTCGATTTTAGGCACGGGGCTTCGGGGCGAGGCGGGGCTTTGCTGCGACGCCGCGGACCTGTCTGTTGTTGTTCCCCCCCACGTAGCAACCAGGAAGCTACGCTAGGGGAACGCTGAACACGCGTTCACACGCACGTGATAATAGTTATTGTCCATGACGGAGGCGCGCCGACTCAGCAGAGCTTGAGGCCGAGGAGGTGCGAGTGCCCGCGCTGACCGGCCGATGCTCTGCTAGTCGACACAGCGCCTTCCGAGTTGTAAACCGATAGGGACAGAATAGTTCTTTTCATGGATCACTGTGTGTGTGTGTGTGTGTGTCTCAGGGAGAAACTAAAACAATGCGTGTGTGCGCGGGCGCGTGCATGCGCGCGCGCATGTGTGTGCATGCGTGCGCATGTGTGTGCATGCGTGTGCGCACAAACGCGCACGCACACACACACACACACACACACACACACACACACCCTCCCTCTAGTCTAGCTTGCATTGCCCTCTAGCGTTGGTTTTACAGAATTGCCTGAAAACAAGCGCTTCTTCTTCAATCGTCCTGGTTATTCAATCGTCCTGTAACATATCCATTAGTAACTCTATGAATGTACATATGTAACCAAATGGACCCGTTAAAAGTTACCAGTGAATTTAATTAGCCTATGAAAGGTAAAAGTCAGCACACTGGATATTAAAAGGCTCAGTGTTTGTTTGGTATCTAGATTGATTATGATTATTATTACATATGTTTTATGTATAGTGTTTAACTCTTTCACTGCCAGACTTATTTCTGGCTGCGTGCGCATAACCACTGTCAGCGATTTTCTTACCTTTTGAAGGAGTCACAGAATATTTATCTCCAGTATGATCGAACCCCTGATGGTTGCTAATCACTAATCACTAATCGCTAATCACTGAGGATTTCACTGTGCTTCAACGAAGAAAATAAAATGTCATCGCGTTTCCTGTTCACTTGTACACACCTTTGAAAATAGCATGTCTCGGCCAAAAATACATAGTAAAAAAATATATACACAGGAGCTGAGATACAGGATTTGTAAGTAATAAGGGAGCGAATGGCGCAGTAAATCTTCGGATCACGTTTTATAGTTTAGTCCTTAATTGCCAGGGTACAGTTGGTGCACTTACTCACTGCGTTAGTAGGCTATATGTCACTGCAAATAGTAAGACTGTTGCGTTTTCCAAGGCTACCCACGGCCACCTTGACAGAAAAAATCACACAAAATTATGGATTTAATTTGTACCAAACTGTCACCTGTGAGTTTCAAAGCTTGATACAGTGATTAACATGAGACCAATAAACAAATTGCATAATTCATGCGTTCAAATTAACCAAAACATGAGAACGAATAACAGTATTTATTTTCTATTTTGTGCGCTCAAAATAGTTGAACATGGCTTCAGTACATTATTTTATTTAATATATGGCCACTCCGGGGCTTAATAAGAATCAAATCCAAACAGATGTATTGAGCTCCCATTTTTGTCTCCCCACAGCTATTCGGAAACAAAGAAATGGATCACCACCACCACGAGAATGGTGCCGAGTCAGTGAAAGGTGGAGTGAAAAGTTAAAGAAACTTGAGAAAACTGATGTGGGCGACAACGTTGTCAGAGTTGGACATTTTGTGTTTGGGACAGATGAATACTTCTGCATAGCAAAGGGAAGTGATGGAACTGAGGTGTTCTTGGGGTTAACAGATGACGGCACTGAAGTTGCAGTGAAGAGAATGACTAAGCTCAATTATGAGACGCTGAAGAACGAGACAGACATTTTACGTCTTCCAGAGCTTGATGATCCTTCAATTGTACGATATTTGTACTTTACTGAGGATAAGGACTTTGGATACCTTGCTCTGCAGTTATGTGAATGTACGCTGGAAGAACACATCAAGAATGAAGAAGAACTGAACAGAAAGCAGCTTGCAAAGCAGGTTCTTAAAGGCTTAAAGTGTCTCCACTGTCAGGATCCTTCAATTCTCCACCGGGACATCAAGCCCCAGAATGTCTTGATTGGTAAGCTACAGAAGACAAATTAAACAAGCAGATAATGTCAGACATTGTAGGCATCATTTGCTGAATGTATTTATATTAATCTAAAAACCCTTTTATTTTATCATATTTAACTACCCAATTTGCCCTGCAGATATTAGAGGGAGGGCAAAATTGGCTGATTTTGGAATAAGCAGACGGTTGCCCAGAGGACAAACATCACATTTCACAAGCAGTGCAGGAACAAAATGCTGGATGGCGAAGGAGACCTTGAATGAAGAAGATGATGATAATATGCTTGTAAAGTATAGATGCAGCACCGACATCCAGGTTTGTTCCTATCCTGCATGAGAACAATTTAATCAATGAGAACAACATATACTGTACTGTCACTAAATGTTCATGTTCATTCTAAAGGTGGCTGGGATGTTGTTATATTACATCCTGTCTGGAGGACACCATCCATTTGGCAAAGGCTTTCGGTGTGAAGCCAACATTGGGGATGGAAAGTACAAGCTGCACCATGTTCAGGATGAGGTTGCCAAGGATCTCATCGAGAGGATGATCCATTCAGACCCAGAGAAAAGACCCACAGTTAAGGAATGCTTGGCTCACCCCTACTTCAGATCAGTCAAAAGGTACAAGAAACAGGCAAACATTGTTTTATCAAATAAGTATATCAAATGAACAACATCCAATAAAACAAGAGCTCGTACAACTAATTGACAACAAGTAGGCAGACAACAGTTTAGAGTTAGTGGTGTGTTAACCTATACTCACCAAGAGTCCAATGACTAATTAGTTGACTACGTTAGTTTACTAAGGGTGTTCTGCCCTATCTGTTCTACTGTAACTAACCATGTGTAACTTCAGGAGTCAGATTGCACTTGACATTGTATGAATGTGTTAATACTTATATGTTGTTATTGAAACAGGGAAGATGAGGAGGCAGAAAGCAAGGTCTCAGGCAAGATGGAGGAGACGCCAGAGGTGAGATACAGTACTTAACACAATGGTTCTCAACTCAAATGAGTATAACTAAAGCCCAATAGCCTGGGACCAGACGAATCTGCCAAAAAAATAAATGCCCTCGGCGATCCACACAGTGATATAATCTGTCCACGCGAGGCTAAAAGCCCAGTGCATGCTCCACTAGGAGAGCCGAAAAAATATTGGTTTGGAATATGACGTCATTCAGAGTTTCGATGGGGCAGGACCGGAGACAAATTCGTCTGTTCCGCATTGTTTCCTCATTCATTCATTCAGCTTCAAGTTCATTCTGTCAGCACTAGCAAGTGAAAAGCAGCAGTAGTTTGGAAGAGACACGAGCCAATTTCCAACTGAATCGAACTCACATCGGCTTTTCTACTGGAGAATGCACTACCTTAACTATCTGGTATTAAGGAAAACCTCACGATCCTCCAGTTTAGAACCAAGATAACGGACTCAAACAAAGCAGAGACATCTTTGTGTTTGTAAATGGAAAACTGGTGATCATAGTGGCCCTCATTTATCAATGGAGTGTAAAAAACTGCTTATTCCCTAGCTTATATTTGCCCTTACGCCAACGTCCAAGTGACATTTATTAAGCAATCCTATACAGCCAGTCCTAGCGTATATATCGTCTGTCCTCGTCTGTCCTGACGTCTGAAACCGAGTGTCATTTAAATAACACGCCCTTAAATATTCTCGAAAAGCCCCCAGGTTGTACATAACTCCATAGGACACGCTACTGTATATAGGTTTGGAGACCTCACTGTCCATGAAAAGATTACAGCGGCACCGCCGGTCCTGACTCCCAAGTGCTAGGAAATAAAATAAGGCGTGCATGTCCATGTATGCCTTATTTCATAAATTTATAAAATGTTATATTTTAACAGGGATTATTTATTAGTGTGTTAGACATACATTTTGGAGTGGATACATATGTCTAGATGCCTGTTGACAATGCTGCTCCGCATGTCTGCAATGGAACAAACGGGTGTAGCCAAAGTCTACATGCCTTCAGACCTGACGTGAGATCTGAGCGGGCCGTACGCTAGAAGTCAAAGTCATGATAGATTGATAAATGCTGAAAATTGTGGTGATCTCGCCGCACATTATTTGGTCTACACAACTTTGATAAATGAGGTTCATTGTCTCTGGAACCAGGTGTAGCTTTGCTCACTTAGGACAGTCTTTCTTTCTTGTTTCACTCCTAGACTTCTCAGAAAAGAAAACTTTTATGGACCACGCCTTGCTTTCCTCTTATTAAAATATCATCTTCAACACTACTGATGAAGTCATTGTTTTCAAGCGTTTTTATATATTTTTTTCTCTGATAAAGAAAGAGCAGCCGTCAGGAGATGGGTGTGAAGGCCCGTCCATGGACACACCCTCATCATCTTCATCATCATCCATGTCGACTAGCGAGGGCAGGAAGCTGGAGGTGAAGAAACAGATCAGAGAGGAAGATGAGACCTCCACCAGCTCCTCAGTCAGCGCTCAGAGTAAAAGAAGAAGTGAGTAACACTTCTACTCCTCTCTCTGTTGGTGACATTCTAAATACACTCCTGGATGTTTACACATATAATAATTATATTTGATATATTTGACTGTTTTACTTTTCATTCAGAACAATTCTAATCAAAGATCTCCCCTCCCCTCCCCTCCCCTCCCCTCCCCTCCCCTCTCCTCTCCTCTCCTCTCCTCTCCTCTCCTCTCCTCTCCCCTCCCCTCCCCTCCCCTCCTCTCCTCTCCTCTCCTCTCCTCTCCTCCTCTCCTCTCCTCTCCTCTCCAGAGGAGTTGCATCAGCCTCTGATTTCCACCCCAGCTTTCCATCAGGATCCAGAGAATCAGCCTGTGGCCCCCCAGTTACTGGAAGAGAGTGTCCACACAATGTTGTCTGAGTTACATACCGATAAGGTGGGAATAAGTTATTTCTATTTCTAAGGCTTCACAATGGGGCTTTTTTTGGTTTTGAAATGTCGACATTAAACCTGCTTTGTGTAAAATGTTATTGTCCGCTATTACAACCAATATGAAAAGTAATACCAGCTTCTTAGTGGAATGTATTTGTCCATTTTCAATAATGCAGCAGACATTAAGGCGATATATTTAATAAATGATCAAATTCACACTCAAATCACATACCATATTCAGAGGAACATTTTAATAATTCAGTGTTATTTAACACTGTTACATTGTTTCTCATACCACAGTGATTCTTGAGACATTTCCATGAACAGGAGGTAGAGTAACAAACAGATGTAGGACAGTGGAGGATATGTTCGTCCAAAGGACGGATTTCCCCTCTGTAATCAATAAAGCTTTGATTAAAAAATATCAGATATACTGTAGGCGGATTCTAGCATCATCTTTTTACCTCGGCAAAGGTGAGCGAGCAATTGTTCAGTAGAAAGGGCTTACAGTATATAGCCTAATATCCTTTCCAGGTTTTATTAGCCATTGGTCTTGAGGTTAAACTGTGTAAACTGCTTATTCTCATTACACATGAGAGTAGGCTATTACTTTATTAACGTTCAGTGGATCCATTGCGTGAGGGACTCACTTAACAAAATATCTATAAGTTGTCAAGGCGGTGCGTCCCGACGTTGTAAGCTTGAGTGATGACGTTTTTCGTCTGTCGTTGGATGTTTCCGTTTGCCTTTTATGGTCTTAAATGGGGGCGTGGAGCAATGCAAATGATCTACATGGGAGCCGCTTGTGACTTACAAACCAATCACATCGCCATGAATGGAATACATTTGTATATTAATTTATTTAACCCATACCGAGCAGTGCGTGTTCGAGTTACACTGAAATAAAGCAGTCATGTATTCCCTGTGTGGCCCAGGCTGCAGTCAGTCCCGTGCCGCCACGTTAATGAGAGATAGCCTGGAGAGGCAGTCATAATCGGGTTTCTAACCCTAACCCAGGTTGTACATAACTCCATAGGACACACTACTGTATGTAGGTTTGGAGACCTCACTGTCCATGAAAAGATTACAGCGGCACCGCCGGTCCCGACTCCCGAAAATGCTTTCGCACAATTAAGTGCTCATTTTGAAAATAGCAGATCTATAAGCTCACAACACGTCGCATTGCGACGTGTTGTGAGCTTATAGACCTGCTATTTTCAAATAGGCAATGCAGCCATATCTCTTTCCTCTTATTAAAATATCATCTTCAACACAACTAACAAAGTCATTGTTTTCAAGTATTTTTTATATATTTTTGTCTGATAAAGAAAGAGCAGCCGTCAGGAGATGGGTGTGAAGGCCGGTCCATGGACACACCTTCATCATCTTCATCATCATCATCTGTGTCGACTAGCGAGAGCAGGAAGCCGGAGGTGAAGAAACAGATCAGAGAGGAAGAGGAGCAGCTGAAGTTAACCTCAGGTGACGTCCGTCTGCCTGTTTGTTTGTCTCTCTCTCTCTCTCTCTCTCTCTCTCTCTCTCTCTCTCTCTCTCTCTCTCTCTCTCTCTCTCTCTCTCTCTCTGCAAAGCGATTTTGTTGTGCGCAAGTCCCCATTAGCTTCCACTGCCATGGTCACTAGTCTTCCTGGGGTCCACATATAACAAAATATAATATTCATACAAACAACAACTGACACTTGTATAAAATGCCAATGATTATTAGATAATACATGAACATAGGTTAAACATCATGTACAAAACATATTGATCATTCCAATTGTGAAGTTGTTTAATAGATGTTTTGAATGAGTATTTGCTTCTGATTTGTTTAATATTTGCAGATAATGAGTTCCATTGTTGGATGGCTCTATAAATAAGTATGTCTGACTTTGGTTTTGGAAGTTCCACTTACCCTGAGCTTACCTGTCTGGTTTGATAACTATGTTATAGACCAGCATTAAATAATTGATCTCTGAAGAAATCTGGCTTCCCCAAATTTTTCACATGGGCCTGATCCGTCCGATCCGTCCGACTTTTTACATTCCAGCCTGATTGGCGAATTCCGAACATTGCTGGCCCACACTAACCTACCTGACCTGGCGGAGACCTGTGCTCCGAGGAGCACTTTTTCTAGTTTTAAATCCATTTTAGCAGCAGAGGACCACACAACCATACAGTAGCCTACTCCAAATGTGAAAAAACTAATGCCTGTGTTACCCCTTTCTAATTAATGGTGTAATATAATATAATAGGTAGGAAATCTGACCAATTTTTACAACAATAGTATCAATATGATCTGACCATGTCAAGCACACATCAATTGTGACACCAAGTAACTTTATTTATTTAACTTGCTGTATTGGGGTACCCGCCATAGATAGACTCAGTCAGGAGTCCCTAGCCAGCATATTTCTAGTGCCCAAGACAATGCACTTTGTCTTGGACACATTCAAGATCAATTTGTTTTATTTCACCCAATTCGACACTAATTGTAATTCATTTAACAATACTTTATTTAGTATATTGCTCATTGTTGTAGCGCTAAACATGGTTGAATCATTTGCGTACATCACCATGCTTGCTTGTTCCAAAACATATCATTAGTAAAAAATGAAAAATAAAAGTGGCCTAAACAACAACCCTGAGGGACTCCACATATAACATCCTTACTCTCAGATGGACTTCCATTAAAAAACACTCTTTGTTTCCTCCCAGACAGATAACTATCCATCCAAGTGAGAGCCGAGGATAAAAAAAACATATGCCTTCAGTTTTGATCTTAGCAGTTCATAATCAATGACATCAAACGCTGCACTGAAATCAAGCATCACTGTTCCAAACATTGTATTATTGTCCAATTAATTCAACCATTTGTCAGTTATGTGCACAATAAAAGAGTTAGTTGAGTGACCAGCTCTGTGTGCATGTTGACATTTAGTAACTAACTCATTACTTAGAAAATAATTTTGTATTTGATTAAAAACTATCCTCTCCAACATTTTACTGAGCACCGGTAGTAGACTTTTAGGCCTACTATTAGCCCCAGAAAATGCAGCTTTTCTGTCTTTTGGCAGTGGTATTATTTTAGCTTCTTTCCATAGTGTAGGTCTAGCCAGACATCTGTTAACAATATTACATATAGGAATAGATAATTATCTAGCTGCCACCTTGAGAAATGTACCATCCATATTGTCAATACCAGGAGATGTATCATCAGAAAGTTGCAACAACATTCTCTCAACCATAGAGACATCAACCAGCCTAAACTCAAAAGTACATTGTTTCTCCTTCATAATGATTTTTTAAATTACATTATCTGACATAGAACTAGTTGTTGGAGCCATGGGATCACTACAACCCATGGGTAATAATTTAGATTTTGAACAGTGCTCAGGAACATGTGTAAAGGTGTGGTCTATGTAGGTTGATGACTTGCCACCAGCTTTATTAATGAACACTCTAGTTGGTAGGTTCACCACTTGTGATAGGTAACACACATTTGTAACTGAGAGGAGCTTTTTCCTTAAATGGCACTTTGAAGAGAAATAATCAAATCACCTAACATAAACAATTCATTATTTGTATCAGACATTTTATCTATCATATTACACATTCCGTCTAAATATTTCATATCAGCACTTGGTGGCCTGTAACAGCAAGCACTTAATATTGGCTTTTGAGTATGGCAGATGTATCTGCACACAGAGAGCCTCTACTGTATGTCACTCACCAACATATCTACATTCTTTAGCTGGTATCTGGTTCTGTACATGTAGTGTTATTATTTATTCTCACCTCTTCATCCTCAAATGAGGAATCCAGATGAGTCTCACATAAAGCAAGTACATTAATATTATTTGATTGTACAATTTTATCAGCCTCCTGAATTTTGTATCCAAGGCTGCATATATTCAAAAAGGCTATGGTCAAACCTTTCATGAATATTCAATTCACATATAAAAAGTAAAAGCTAAAAAGCTAAAACCAAATGAAGAGCCATGCATGTGGCCATTCAACTAGTCACCTGCTGACTTCTGGGCTTTGGGGCTCACCCCTCTCCCGAGTAGCTCTCAGCTGGGGCATCAAATCCCTTCTTCTATTCTGGATTAAATCTGAGAAGTCCTCATTGATGTAGATATCAACAAGACTATTTATTTATTTATTTGCTGTCATTGCAACACTTTCAGGGGTTCCAGTGGCTTTAAACCTCTATAAATCACAGCCACACGTAATACTAAATTCTCCACACATGTCAGAATGAGAAGGAGCTTTTTTCTGACTTCTGTTTCATAAATCTTGAACATCATTTGGTTTGAACCACTAACAGTGAGTCTGCTAATTGAATTTCCAGCAGGGACATAAAACTGAATTATATATGAATTTCACTACTTATAGTCAGGGGATATTAGCAGAACATTTTCCAATCTTGGAATAAATTCCTTACCAATTTTTTTTTTCACCAATGTGTTTGTAAAGGTGTCTAGTAACACATCTCACAAAGACTGAAATGCAGTTTCCCTAGGAGAATTTTTGACAGCTGCTGAAAGTTGGGGTACCCACCATTTCCCTGCATTTCCATGCAGGAAAAAAAAAACGAATTTTAATTCTGTTTTAAGTAGCATGTGAGGGGTCAAACTAGGGTGTTCTTATGATTCTGGATCCATTGCAAGCATTTGTTTTGCACCAAAACCACTCCTTGGGGTAAAAACAGCCCAATCTCAATGGGCTTTTTACACAAAAAGTATACCTGGAAAAGGATGGCTATGGCCGTTTTTAGCCCAAGGAGTGGTTTTGGTGCAAAACAAATGCTTGAAATGGATTCCGAATCATAAAAACACCCTAGTTTGACCCCTCACATGCTACTTAAAACAGAATTAAAAATAGATTTTTTTCCCTGCATGGAAATGCAGGGAAATGGTGGGTACCCCAACTTTCAGCAGCTGTCAAAAATTCTCCTAGGGAAACTGCATTTCAGTCTTTGTGAGATGTGTTACTAGACACCTTTACAAACACATTGGTGAAGATTTTTTTTGGTAAGGAATTTATTCCAAGATTTTTTTAATATCCCCTGACTATTAAGGGTTGAACCTGTGAGAGCTCTTGTCTTGTCTCCATGTAATATTTCGTTTTTTTGTTTGTGTATGTTATGCCTTGTTCACTTGTGCTAACTTCTGTTATCTTTAACTTTAATAATAATAATAATAATAATAATAATAATAATGAATTGCATTTTTATAGCGCTTTTCTACCACAGTGCTCAAAGCGCTCCACATTGGTTCATTCATACATTGGGAGGTGAAGCGGCAAAGAATCGACGGCAGCGTGCTCACTTCCCACATACCAATGGCGGCACACTAACTCAGGGGGTGCCCGGGATCGAACTGGGAACTTCACGGTTGCCATCCGGCCACTCTACCCCTGAGCCACTGCTGCCGAACTTTAGCTCAATTACATATTGTGACTTAAATAAACTATACCCTCACGTAATACTTGTAGGATCACTTGGTTTAACTGAAGTGACACAGCTCAGTACTGTGTATGTCTGTTTTCCAGTTTCATACCTCTTTCCTTTGCATTGTGTTTCAGAGCTGAGAATTTTTGCCGTTTTATGGGTATTAATTCTGTGTAATGTGTCGTAGATGAAATGTCTTGCAATACATTGATTATTGCAGATATTGTGTATCGAGATGTCATCATTATCTAATACTAATGAATGTAATCCTCCATCTTGTCTTCAAGGTGCTTCCACAGCTCAGCCAAGTCTGACCACGATAAAGATCCAGGAAGGCAACGCAGCAGAGAAGAAGCTGAAGTCTGTGAGAACTGAGTTAATTCAAAGAGTCACAGAGGCCACCTTGAATTCTCTGCTGGACGATCTTCTGCAGAATAATGTGATCAATGATGTAGAAATGGAGTCAGTCAGAGGAGAAAACCTCAGGGCAGACAAAGTAAGGCTACTCATCGACATGGTGAAGACAAAGGGAGACAAGCCGTGTTCACTAATGATTGACATGATTCATCAGCTGGACCCTTACCTCAGTGAACTGCTGAAGTTAACCTCAGGTGATAATCTCTCTCTCTCTCTCTCTCTCTCTCTCTCTCTCTCTCTCTCTCTCTCTCTCTCCCACAGTTACATTACGTTTTTTCCCAGGTTTTACTTGGTAGTGCCACCCAAATATATTAACTTGATGGTTTTGAGGTGTGGGGTCCACTTTATAACAAAGGGCGGATTCAGACTGGGTCCGATTGATTCGAACGGTTCCCGAGTACGATTGGCTTCTCCCAGCTGGCCAGTATTCACATTGGCCAAGATTCTTCCGCACCCGAGAACATTTCATTTAACAGTAATGGTAAATATGTGCCTCATGGGGGCGCTGTTGACTATGGGGCTTTGGGAGATTGTCATTCACAGAAGAAGAGTCACTTGTCAGAGTGTAGAGTGAATAATAAAGTTTGACTGTGTTCCTGACGTTGTCTTGAGTTATAATAATAACAGAACAACAATACACAACCAAAGCAGTGTGTGCGTTGGTCTTTGAAACCTCAAAATGTAACGTTGTCTCTCGCGTCTCTGTTATTATCAATATGATAGTCACGTCACTGATGCATCCTTGGTATTTTAGCAGTGACGTCACCGACTAATCCTTGGCATATTTATCCAGGTGGCAGCGTTCGCTACACATGTGTTTTTTGTTTATGTTTTTTCACGGCTCGCGCTACTCAAACACTAGCGGGATTATTATTTCTTGTCAACATTCAAGTAGAACTACTGTATGAGAAGGTATAACCCTGCTAAAATAATGTGTCATTATAAAAAATATATAAATGATATATGATTAGCAGTCCACTTCCTCCTGTTGGTACGGATGGATTCACATTGTATCGTTCCGTACCCGAGTACGCATGTTCCGGATCCGAGACTACCTCCGGAGGTGGTCTCGGGTACGGTACGGTGATCCGTTTCGGGGAACGATACGCAACGTTCACACTATCACAACATCAGCCAAGTGGTCCAGGGTGCGCACCCGGGACCATAGTGTGAATCCGCCCAAAGACTTACCAAAATGAGACTCTGCATGTGTATTGTGTAGCTTCAAAAGCTTTTAGTCAGAGATGTGTTTAGAAAATGTTATTTATCTTCACTAGATTATCACACTGCTGTTAAGATCATCAGTTGGGGGAGGGATAAATTGTATGAAGCATTAGTTTGGGCCTTCATTTTTCTACTTAGACTTTTTAATGATTGAAATACGAGCTCATGCTTTCTTTGTTGTGGGCAAGTGCCTGCCGTGAGTTTTTGGATCCCATCTTCCAGAAAACTTAGTTTAGATCCTACAGCCCGAGGGGACACTCAGTGACTGCAGTGGATGGATATGCTGTGGGTTTTATTAGTCAGTTAAATTCAAAACATGGTGTTTTCTGCGTATTTATTTATGCATTATTTATTTGCTATCATAGCAAAACTGGGACTCTACTCTCTTTGTTTTGGGCGGTTCAAGGGCTTTATATACCTCTATAAATCACTGCCACAATTAATACTAAATATTCCACAAAAGTAGGAATGTACTTTTTTTTCTTTCTGACTTCTGTTCACATGAACATCATTTGGTTTGAACCACAAACCATGAGTAATTGGATTCCACATATAAAAATTTGCATTCATTTCAAAATATCATTACATGAGACCATCTAATCGTTGCAATGGGTTGACTTGTCTGAATCATATTTAAGGTTTGAACATCGTCAATTAGAAAGATATAAGCTCAAGAGAGCTAAGAGACTCTGGCATCTGTCTTAATTGTCTACAGATGTTTTAAGATTCATATCATAAATATTGTGACTCTCAGGACCTTAAAGGTAGGGTAAGTGATATATTTTGGTTAAAACAAAATGTTTTATGTTAAAAGGTTAAGGCTCTATATTGTGATAGTAATCATTGCTATAGAGTGTTTGTTCAGTAAGAGGAGTCTCCATGTCTCTCCAGCTCTTTAATAAACAGAAAATACATTTCAGGTAGGTGACAACATTTCAGCCAATCAGGAGAAAGTACCCATTTATCAGCTTCATTTTTATAGTGTTTCAGTTCCAATTTAGTCTGTTCATTTCTTAGTGTCATCACTTCCAATTTCACTTGTTTAATCTGTATCCTGACTGAGTTCTCTATCCTTATTGGATAAAATTGGTATCCCGACCTGAAAATGCATTTTCTGTTTAATAAAGAGCTGGAGAGACATGGAGACTCCTGTTACTGAACAAACACTCTATAGCAATGATTACTATCAGAATATAGAGCTATTTAACACTGTTACTGAACAAACACTGTATAGTAATGATTACTATCACAATATAGAGCTATTTAACACTGTTACTGAACAAACACTCTATAGAAATGATTACTATCACAATATAGGGCTATTTAACACTTACCCTACCTTTAAATAAGCTGAACATTCACATAATACTTTATAAGATCACTTGGTTTAACTAAAGTGACCCAGCTCAGTACTGTGTACATATGTGTTCCAATGTTATAGCCTTTTCCATTGTCTTGTGTTTCAGAGCTGAGACTGGTGCTACTGGGGAGGACTGGAGCTGAGAGGAGCGCAGCAGGAAACACCATCCTGGGCAGGGAGGTGTTTGGTGCTGAGACCAGCTCTTCTGAACTGAGCGTGAGGAGTAGGAGGAGAGAGGGGGAGGTCTGTGGGAGACAGATGGTGCTGGTGGATGCTCCAGTCTTCTCTGGACGTTCTCTGGAGGAGATGAGGCAAGATGTGGGGCTCTGTGTCAGTCTGTCTGCCCTGGGACCCCATGCCTTCCTCCTGGTCCTACCAGCAGAGCTTTCTGAAGAAGAGGCGAGAGGGATGATGGAGAAGATGCCAGAGATGTTTGGAGAGAGCTGCTGGGGCCATAGCATTGTCATCTTCATCCATGAGGACAGTGAGAGAGACCAGAGTGTTGAGGAGTTAGTTAAAGCAGGCAGTCAGGAACATCAGCAGCTTGTAGAGAAATGTGGGAACAGATGTCACCTCCTCAACATTAAGGACAGCAGCCATGATGGTCAGGTTTCACAGCTGCTGGAGAAGATAGAGAGCATGGTGGCAGGAAACACAGAGATCTTCTACAGCACTAAGATCTACCTGGAGGCAGAGGCCCGGGTCAGAGAGGTCATGGAGATTCAATTGGACAGTGAGAGAGGACACAGACACATGGAAGAGCAGGAGATGTGGGAGAGGTTTGAGAAGGAGCGTAAGGACTCTTTGAGGGAGATAGAGCAGTCCATCCAAAAGTGTGAGGGAGGGATCAAGAATATTGACCATCGAACGACTGAACTGGAGAAACAACTGAGGGAGGAGAGAGATGAAGAGACGAAAAGAAAGCTAGAACTACAGCAGAAGGGGGAAGTTAAGAGAAGAGAGAAGTTGGAGAGAAAGCTGGAGAGGTTTAAAGCAAAGAGAGAGACCGAGAGGAGAGACAGGGAGAAGAAATACAGACAGGAAATGGAGATGTACAAAAGAGAGGCCAGAATCATGATCTCAAAAACAAGGATGCAGAGAGAGTTTATGAGTCAACTGGAGGAGAAGAACAGAGAGATGACGGCACAGAGACAAGAGTTAGAGAGAGCCAGGATGTTGGAGGAAGAGAAGAACAGAGAGATGATAACATTGAAAGAGGATTTGGAGAGAGCCAGGATGTTAAAGGAAGAGAAGAACAGAGAGATGAGGAGTTAGTGAAAGCAGGCAGTCAGGAACATCAGCAGCTTGTAGAGAAATGTGGGAACAGATGTCACCTCCTCAACATTAAGGACAGCAGCCATGATGGTCAGGTTTCACAGCTGCTGGAGAAGATAGAGAGCATGGTGGCAGGAAACACAGAAATCTTCTACAGCACTAAGATCTACCTGGAGGCAGAGGCCCAGGTCAGAGAGGTCATGGAGAAAAAGATTCACATGGACAGTGAGGAGAGAGGACACAGACACATGGAGGAGCAGAAGATGAGGGAGAGGTTTGAGAAGGACCTTAACTCTTTGACTGCGGACGACGCGATAACGCGTCAAGTGCTACTTTGTCCAGTTGGCCGTCGACGCGCTCGACGCGCTGGACGCGCGTTCATTGTTTAATCTCTGATTGCGCTATGCTGCTTAATATTCAATGTTATTCTCGAGTTCCACTTACTTCACGGACATCTGCATCCGGTTTCATGACCTGGATTCCGTTTCCGGTTTTTGATTCTTTTCCCCAGTCATTTTCGTCCAAAATAGGTAAATAAACGGTCTTTCACACGGTATGACGGACAAACGGACAGTTTCTCTTCTATAATCTATGGTCTGGGTGACGATCAGTCATCGCCGTCGTGTATCACGACGGCATTTTGGCGATCAAAACAATCTGGGACGACGTCACTTCCGTTTTCATGTTTTTCCTTGTCTAATCTATCAAGAAGGCTGAGAGAGACCCAACGACCTGATCAAGCAGTCATGTGCTGCACTCTAGTGGCGGATTTGTGCTGGGTCTTTACATTATGTCCCCTTAAATTATTTTCATGAGAAAAATTCAAAATATAAAAATAAAAAAACACGAAAATTGCTGGCACTGGGGGAGTACTTTATGAAAATACTCTGGCAGTCAAAGAGTTAAGGACTCTTTGAGGAAGATAGAGGGGTCCATCCAAAAGTATGAGGGAAACATCAAGAATATTGACCGTCGAACAACTGAACTGGAGAAACAACTGAGGGAGGAGAGAGATGAAGAGATGAAAAGAAAGCTAGAACGACAGCGGATGCGGGAAGTTGAGAGAAGAGAGGAGATGGAGAGAAAGCTGGAGAGGTTTAACGCAAAAAGAGAGACCGAGAGGAGAGACAGGGAGGAGAAACACAGACAGGAAATGGAGGAGATGTACGAAAGAGAGGCCAGAATGGAAGCAGAGAGAAACCTGATGATGGTTGCAAAGGAGCATCATGATCTCAAAAACGAAGGTGCAGAGAGAGTTTATGAGTCAACTGGAGGAGAAGAACAGAGAGATGACAACACAGAGAAAAGAGTTGGAGAGAGCCAGGATGTTAGAGGACGAGAAGATCAGTGAGATGACAACACAGAAAGAAGAGTTAGAGAAGAGACACAAACATTGTTCAGAGTTGGAGGAAGAGAACCTGAACTTGCTGGAAAAGATTGCAAACTTTCCAGCAGGAAGTGTAGGAGTGATACCATGTGAGAGAGGAGGAAGGAGAGGACAGTCATGGTGGATTAGATTTTGTAATATTATGTTCAGAAATGAACTACAAGACATCTACTTGGTAACCTGAGTATGTGTAAAATATGTGAAACATTTCTTAAGCTGTACGTATTACTGTACATCAGCTGACTACCTCACTCGCTCTATCAACCCAACAACAGACATGAGAAGTTTTTCATTGACCAAATTATGAATATCAGATCACTCATCTCACCTCTCACCTTCTGACCTGTGTCGTCCTATCTGTCTGAGATGGGTTCTCAATTAAAACCCACATATTGTCCCTTTGACACTATTCCATCATGTCTTTTCAAGGATGTTTTTGTCACCATCTGACTCCTCATTCTGGCCATAATTAACAGATATTTAGAAACTGGAGTTCGTCCCCTCCAGTTTTAAACATGCCACCATTCAGCCTCTATTTTAAACAGCTGTCCTAGACATTAACGACCACAACAATTACAGACCCATCTCCAAGATGATACTCGTTTAGAAACTTTTATGAAAAAGTTGTCTTCTCACATGTCTTTCACTATCCTGGACAATCTGAACCCTGCATAATACAGAATTCACAAAGTACACAATGATATTCTTCTAGCTGTTCACTCCGGTTCTTTTGCCATTTTATACGTCTGCTGTTCTTTTTAAATGTTCTACTGTATATAAATAAATAAATACGACTGTACAGTATGTAAAACATGGGTAGCTTTTTTAATACAGTGGTGTTAACACACGTTATCACATTACACTATATAACTCTGAACAGAAAAGCTCAACTGCTGTATGTTTGTTTTAATAAATCTCTTAATTGAACACCAGGGATTTATTTAAGTGTCAATTTTTAATAGCTTCAGGAGTTTTTTTTCTCAGAACATAATGGTAAATGTACTTAGTTACTTTCCACCAGTGCCTGGTCAGTGCAGATCTAAATGTCCTTGTTATGAATAGAATGTTAAAAAGAATAGACAAGGATGTGAAAATAAAGACAGTACAAGCACCACTAGCTCTGTGAATGAGAAAAAATATATAATTTATATCATAATAAGAAATACAGATAAAATGAATGAATGTCTTAAACATGTTGTACTCACACTACGAACTGTTGGAGTTATGCATGCTGCAGTCCACTGGGGGGCGCAATCACATCAGCATGATGAGTTGATTCTTTTCACCAAAACCACCAGAACTCAAAGAATAGAAACATTAAGACTTGTTTTTTAAAATAATATATAGTCTATGTACATCTATATCATATTATAATATAATATATAGTCTATGTACATCTATATCATATTATAATATAATATATAGTCTATGTACATCTATATCATATTATAATATAATATAATATATAGTCTATGTACATCTATATCATATTATATTATAATATATAGTCTATTTACATGTATATTGTACAAAAAGCTCAACTAGTAACTCAGAGGTCAGAGTGACCCCCTCATGAGCCACTCACCAACGAGCACCAGGTGTGTTTAATTGACTGATAGGTGTCAGCACAGGTGTAGTGTAATTTGTTTGTGAGCTCAGTACAGCTCAGGTCTTCAGAGAGTGTGCGTCTCTGACCACGTGTGAGTAGTGATTCATGATGTTATTAAGTTTAGTTGAATTATATCCCACACAGTTTACTTATGTTGTATTATTGATGACACATTTGTACTGTTTGTTTAAGTTAGCCAAATACTGCATTGATAATGATTTCTGTATGTTTTGTTATTTCTTATGTAGAACCACACCCTGAACAACCTGTAAACCGTGCCTGTGCATTTCATAAGTAAAAACCTAAAAGGACTTTTATGCCTCCCGTGTCGTAAATGACATCCCATATTGTTGACTACATAGCCCATAAACCTTCACTACAATTAATGGTCCTTCGAGCCGGATAGAGTCAATGATATGGCAACCAGTAGTCTCCCCTCTTACCCAACCGTGCGCCCCAAACGCTCCATGCAGCGCCCCAGATACCTGGATGAGTATGAAGTTGCATATCCAGGCCAACGTAGCACACAGCATATGCACAGGCACGAAGAGGAGAGAGAGCAGCCCAGTCCTGCTAGAAGCACATCCTCACTGACAGCAAGGCAGAGCATGAATGAAGCCATCGTTCATCAAGTTTTGGAGACAGCACGTCAACAGAGTGAGACGGCCAGGAAGCAAACAGAGCTTTTGGAGTTTGTCCTGCGTCATTCCCCCCGGTCCTCAGCTCAGTCCTCAAGGAGGTCATCACGGCATCAGTCACCAGTTCGCCAACTCCATGACAGATTATGTGAACTGCCCATTTCCCAAGTCCGTGCCCCTCATTATTCCCAAACTGAGGAGGACCAAAGAGTCACTGCGGAACTAACCCAGCGGTTCGACAATGCAAATATTCACGTGCAGCAGTGGAAAACGCCACCGCCTCTCAGCCGACTCACTCAACTCCCTGATCATGCGCTCGACTTGAACCATGGCCTTCAGGCTAAAAGGCAGGCTAATGAGCATAACCTGGCTTCCCATCTGCAGCCCAGTCAGCCTAATGTGTTAACCCAGGGCCAACAGCAGCCAACCCAGGGCCAACAGCAGCTGTTAGGCTCACCAATGGCTGGATCAGAATACAGTGCGCTGTTCTCCTACCCCATTCCACTGGGCGCAGCTGATGCAGCATCACCTAGCCGAATCCAGGCCCCTGTTGCTTCACCCCCAAGACAGCTTAGTCATCAGCCTCAAGTGTGGGTGCCACCCCCGCATTCATTTCTAGCAGCGCACCAGCCAGTACAGGTGCATCCGCATGTGCCTCAGCGAGCACATCAGCCCTCACACCAGTTTGCGTCTTTGCACGCAACTCAGTCCACACATCCACTTGTGCCTCAGCACATGCCACAGTTCATCCACCAGTCGGCACATCAGCCTTCTTATGGGTCCAACAAGTGCTACCAAGGAAACCCAGCCAGGCCATTACCCAATCAACCTATGGTGTATCAGTACGCACCTGCCAATATAGAAGGCCCGTCGTTTCCTGATTTTACCAAGGAGGATAGAGCCCAATATGTGGAGCTACGCCTTTGCCTCAGCACCCTCCTGCATCCTTCCCACTCTGAGCACTACAAGTATGCCATCCTGTTGAAGCATATTAAGGTGCCACAGGCTCATCGTCTGGTGCTAGCTCATGCAGAGTCTAGAATGCCCTACTCTGACTCCCTGAAAGCACTAGATGAACGTTACGGACGCCCATATCAGTTTGCACTGAGAGAGATAGAAGACATGGAACGTCTACCGCCTATCCGTGATGATAGGGCCCTTGATGACTTTGCCGTCAGAGTGCAGTCGCTAGTCGGGATGCTGAAGTCTCTCAGAGCTGAAGGTCACGAGGAACTCCACTGTGGCTCAAATGTGAAACGCCTCCTCAATAGGCTCCCCAAACACCAACAAGAGAGGTTCCGTCGCCAGCAGTACAGGAAGGATCCCGGCAATATGAAGCTGTCTCTCATTGACTTTGCAGAATGGCTGAAGGCGGAAGTCAGATGCTTGGACATTGAGCCCTCCCTTCAAGCTTATGGTGAAAATGATAAGAGGGACAACAGACAGCAAACCTCCAAGCCCAAGTTCACTACAGTGATGCATGGAACAGTAAGTTCTGAAGATTCCCCCTCCGACATGCCCTCCGAAGCAGCTCCTTCTGTTGAGACCAAAGGGAAAGGGATATGCTGCCCTTACTGTGAGTCAGAACACTACCTCAGCCAATGTGAGTACTTCGCCAAGCTGACCAAGACGGAGATAGTAGATTGGATCAAAGCCAAGAGAAGGTGCTGGCGATGTGGCCGTTCTCACCTAGCCTCCGCCTGTGACTTGAAGAAGCCGTGTCGACTTTGTAAGGCCAAGCACTTCTCTGTCTTGCATGAAGTCAACCAGAGGAGTGAGAATGAGGTCAACCAGAGGAGCGAGAATGCATCCACCATCACTTCCACAGCAGAGACTCATTACCTGGACCAACCAAATGGTTATAGAGGAGTTCTGTTGAAGATTGTCAGAGTCAACCTGCACTATCAGAACAGAGTGTTCGACACATATGCCGTGTTGGACGATGGCTCGGAGAGAACATTCCTGTTGTCCTCAGCAGCGCGTCGCCTGGGGATACAGGGTCAAGCAGAAGATCTGACTCTCCGTACTATCCACCAGGATATCAAGACACTGCCAGGCTCACGTGTCTCCTTCACCATTGCGCCATCATCACAACCAAGAAAGCTGTTCACCATTAAAGATGCCTTCACAAGTGAACACCTAGGCTTGTCTCAGTACAGCTACCCAGTTGCTCAACTTCAGAAGAAGTATCGCCACCTCCAAGGTTTGGCACTCCCGCCCATCGACGGAGTTCAGCCAACCCTCCTGATTGGATCAGATCATGCCGATCTGATCGTTCCAATCAAGCCAGTGCATCTGGGCCCCCCTGGTGGCCCCGCAGCTGTCAAGACTAACCTCGGCTGGACACTCCAAGGTCCAGCAAAGTACCTGCAGCAACAGCTCCCTCACATACAGTGCTTGTTCACCACAGTTTCCTCTCCTTCTGCTGAGCTATTCAGTGAACAGCTGCGGCAGTTGGAGGTCCTGCCTTTCAAAAGTGAGAGGTCAGTGACCAGATCCAGACAGGACAAGTACTCAGTGGACCCGTTGGAGGCAGAGACCACCTGTGTAGAGGCCAATGGAGTGCTTCGAGATGCTACTCCCCTCCTGCGAGTCCAAATTATGCCCAAGCTGCAAGTTCCAAAGGACGTCGTGATGAGAAACATACGTAACACAGGTCCCGCCTTCCTTAAGCAGCCACACCATGGCTGGCCACCTTCACCTGCTGTCACCGAGGTCTCGGATGAGACAGAGACAAAGAAGTCAGCGTTCTGTGACCTCACCATTCCTACTCCACAACCCCCAGCCGCTGAAGACTACTCCACCTTCGAGGAGCTCCTTGAGGCCACAAGCAGGTCACTGCACGGGGCGGCCTCCCAGTCAAGCGTTCCCAGTGCAGATGTCCAAATCCTTCAGAGGGCGCAAGGTGGACAGAATGGAAAGGTGATTTCATCCAACAGTAAGCTCCTAACACTGGCCCCAGAGTATGATGCCCCCAAAGGCCTCATCTACCACCGATCTACCAACCTGGAGGAAAGTGCTGTGCACCAGATTGTGCTGGAGCCCAAGCACCCGGTCACCAAGCTCATCATACGGCAGTATGACAACAAGTTATTCCATCCTGGAGCTGAGAGGGTCTTTGCAGAACTCCGGCAGAAGTTTTGGATCCTCCAAGGCCGCGAAGCAGTGCGGCGCCATCAGAGATCTTGCCCAGAGTGCCAGAAGTGGACAGTGAAGCCAACCATCCCCAGTATGACAGATCTGCCTTGTCGTCTCCACCGCTTCGGCCCGTTCCAGGTCAAGCGACATACACAAGACCGGTGGCCAAGCTCATCGAGCTTCCGGCCACAGCCGACAACAGCCCCTGAGGACACCCCGACACCCCAGCAACAGCCCCTGAGGACAGTTGAGCCTTCTCAGGAGCTAATTCACACAGTGACTTAGGGGGCGGCTGTACAAAAGGCTCAACTAGTAACTCAGAGGTCAGAGTGACCCCCTCATGAGCCACTCACCAACGAGCACCAGGTGTGTTTAATTGACTGATAGGTGTCAGCACAGGTGTAGTGTAATTTGTTTGTGAGCTCAGTACAGCTCAGGTCTTCAGAGAGTGTGCGTCTCTGACCACGTGTGAGTAGTGATTCATGATGTTATTATGTTTAGTTGAATTATATCCCACACAGTTTACTTATGTTGTATTATTGATGACACATTTGTACTGTTTGTTTAAGTTAGCCAAATACTGCATTGATAATGATTTCTGTATGTTTTGTTATTTCTTATGTAGAACCACACCCTGAACAACCTGTAAACCGTGCCTGTGCATTTCATAAGTAAAAACCTAAAAGGACTTTTATGCCTCCCGTGTCGTAAATGACATCCCATATTGTTGACTACATAGCCCATAAACCTTCACTACATATATCATATGATAATATAATATATAGTCTATGTACATCTATATCATATTATATTATAATATATAGTCTATGTACATCTATATCATATTGATAGATTGATATATATTTATATATATATTTACTTTTAAGAAAAAACCAATACAAAGATATTGAAATGATAAATGTATTAATCTACAAGATAACATCTACTGTAAAGTCCACAGTTTTTGCTTGTTTGAACCAGTGGTTCTCAATGTGGGGTTCAGGGACCCCCAGGGGTCCTTGAGGGGGTTCCAGAGGGGTCCCCAGCGGATATTCAAGAACCAAATGGACCCTTACAGGTCTGTAACTCTGAGAGTGTACAAATGGAACCAAATGGACCCTTACAGGTCTGTAACTCTGAGAGTGTACACATAGAACCAAATGGACCCTTACAGGTCTGTAACTCTGAGAGTGTACACATGGAACCAAATGGACCCTTACAGGTCTGTAACTCTGAGAGTGTACACATGGAACCAAATGGACCCTACAGGTCTGTAACTCTGAGAGTGTACACATGGAACCAAATGGACCCTTACAGGTCTGTAACTCTGAGAGTGTACACATGGAACCAAATGGACCCTTAAGGGTCTGCGGGGCCGTATAGAGAGCACTGAGGGGGCGGGTGCTCAAACCCCACAAAAGGGCATATCGCGCCGATTTTTGGGGTGGTCTTTTTGTGGGGGTCCCTCGTGCCATTTCACACCAGAAATGCAGTACATCATATGCTAATGGAGCAAGATGTTCCACAATGACTTGGCCCATGTCATTGGACAGTAAAATAAGTAATACGTTCTCATTACCATAAACATGAAAAGGGCCACGGATGTTGTGCAGGCCATTAAAAAAAAGAAGATTTATTCCCCCCCTTTTTTTCTTTTGGGAAAAGGGCACTTTGAGGCAAAGGGCAGTTGCCCAAGCATCAGTACAATATTTGCCTCTGAGTTGTAATGGAGTAGAAGTAAAAGTATTGACAATTTGAAATATTCCAGTAAAGTAAAAAATACCTCAAAATTGTACTTAAGTACAGTACTTGAGTAAATGTATTTAGTTTACTTTACACCCGTGGTTTTGTATGTGTTTATAACATGTATTTTGGTGTTATGTTTTTTTGCCATGCTGAATTGAATGCATAGGACCACACTGGAAACAAGTCCCCATGCAGGATGTTTTTTGTTTCGTTATTGACTTTTATAAATATATGATTTAGTTGTAAACATCCTCAGGTTGACAAACTAGACATTATAGATAAATATTAATGTTCTGACACTTTGTTTTATAATGTACACACACACACACACACACACACACACACACACACACACACACACACACACACACACACACACAGATATTTTACTTAGATAAAGGTATCCCCCCCTCCCTCCTACGTCATCAATAAGGCCCCGCCCCCCCACAATAGCAAATATGGTTAATTTACGAAGATACACCATCCCGATGGAAGCCACTAGAGGGCGCCATGGTACACTAATCCTACAGAGATGGTGGGCTCCTAAAGCTGTGTGTGTGTGTGTGTGTGTGTGTGTGTGTGTGTGTGTGTGTGTGTGTGTGTGTGTGTGTGTGTGTGTGTGTGTGTGTGTGTGTGTGTGTGTGTGTGTGTGTGTGTGTGTGTGTGTGTGTGTGTGTGTGTGTCCCCTGCCACAGCCGGCGCTTGGCAGGGGGGCCGAAGAAGAGGTATAAGGACCAGCTAAAGACTTCACTGAAGAAGTGCAAGATCAGGCCTGAGGACCTTGAGACTGCTGCTGCTGACCGTGACTCGTGGCGGCAGCGCTGCCACGAAGGAACTCACAGGCTGGAGGAGGACAGGACTGCCAGAAGGCAACAACAGAGACACAGGAGGAACACACCCATGACTGCCATCACCACTACCGCCACTACAACCTACACATGCCCTACCTGCAATAAAACATGTGGTTCCAGGATAGGACTTTTTAGCCACCTGCGAACCCACCGCTAAGGACATAAGTGGACGTCATCATCGGATTCGATGGACAACCATAAGCAAAGTAAGCAAGTGTGTGTGTGTGTGTGTGTGTGTGTGTGTGTGTGTGTGTGTGTGTGTGTGTGTGTGTGTGTGTGTGTGTGTGTGTGTGTGTGTGTGTGTGTGTGTGTGTGTGTGGTGAAGTTGTTTTGGGAGCGTTCGTTTTACATCACTTCACCATCCTGCATGCACATCACCTGTTTAACACTGACTGCACTTCACTCACACACCTGATGATAATGAGCACACACACACACACACACACACGCACACGCGCACACACACACACACACACACAAGAACACATGTAGAATGATGTTTTCATGGAGTTTATGGTTCATATTGACAACATGTTCACACACACACACACACACACACACACACACACACACACACATGGAGTTTATGGTTCATATTAACAACATGTTCACACACACAAACGTAAACGCAGCCGACTATGTTCACCGCTGTCTTCTCCTATAACCATCCTGACCGAGCGTGCCCCATCTCCGTCGTCCAGCGGACAAGTGGACACAGCTGTTCCAAATCATGACGTCACCTCTCCGGCCGACACAGTAACCAGTGACCCCCCTCCTCCCACCCCGGTCAGTGAAACTATTCCCACAGCCAAGCCCCTGCTTATTCCGCTCCCAAAATACATCCTAGTGGGTGATTCTATAGTAAGACATGTAGCCATTCCAGATTGCATCACATACTCATACTCCGGTGCAAAAATTAAGGACTTAGTCACACACATCCCAGGTATTCTCCAGCGTCATCAGTCTGTCCATACTGTAATTGTGCATGTGGGAGTCAATGACATAAAATCAAAAGGTATCCAATCAGCCAACTTGCGCAAGGACTATGAGACATTAGCCAACTTAATCGAAAACCTGAAAAAAACGTGCATTTTCTCAGGTTTAATACCAACCCTCCATAACAGCTCTGAACTATTCAGTCGCCTATTCAGCACTGACAACTGGATTCGCAATTTCTGTGTTGCCTGTGGTTACGGCTACATTGATAATTTTGACTCCGTTTGGAAGATCCCCAAGCTATTTCATGACAATGTTCACTTAAACTATAAGGGGAAAAAAATACTGGCAACAAACATCACCCGCCAGCTCACTGACACTACGTAACGCCAATCACCAATAGTCAATACCCCCCCTCCACACCGCCATTCCCCCCCACCACACATTCACATGGCCCCCTCTGTCATCCCTGTTTTGCTATCTCACCGACCATTTAATATTAGACATTATCTACCCCCAAAAAGATGCCTCCAACCGCTTCCTCCGGCTTCTACTGTCGGAAGCGCCACTGGACCACATTCCTTTAGAGTAGCGCTACAACATGCCCGCTCCATCACAAATAAATCATTTATTTGGAATGATATTTTTACATCAAAAAAATTAGATCTTCTGTTTCTCACGGAGACATGGCAAAAAAGCGAGGATTATACCTCCCTGATCGAGCTCTGCCCAGCTGACTGTGCCTTCATGTCTGCCCCCAGGAACACGGGTCAAGTCGGGGGTGGCCTAGCAGTGGTTCACAAAAACTGCTTATTAACACGGACAGTGAACCCTGGTTCCTTCTCCTCCTTTGAGATGTTAATGGCCAAAGTTGGACGCTCCAATCCTTTTTATTGTATTTTAATGTATCGCCCTCCCGGTCCAAACAGTTCTTTTTTTATCAGAATTTAGTGATTTTTTAACCTCTATCATTAAATTTGAAAGGGTCCTGATGTTAGGTGATTTTAATTATCACATTAATGACACTACTAACAGCTGTGCTGTTCATTTTTTAAGTATTACTGAATCTTTTAATTTTATTCAGCATGTGTCAGGCCCCACACACATAAAGGGAAATACTCTGGACCTTGTCTTCTCATTAGGTTTAGACATCCTCGATGTCTGCACTGAGGAACTCTCTGTGACTGATCATTATTTTATTTCTTTTAATCTGTCTTTTAATTCCAACTGTTTAATTGGTAAGAAAGAGAAGCAATCACGTTTAAATCAGTCTTCTATGGAAAAATTCGCTGCCGCTTTTGACAGCAAACTAGTTTTATAGTGCAGCAGTTAAGCAAACCAATTGTGCATTTTAGGAAAGAAGCATGAAACTTTCAGCATATCATCTACATACCCCAAGGTTTGATTTCAGACGTGGAAGCACTTTCAGATTGACCTCTGGTGACCTTGAGTGGTCATTGACCTCAGAATTGCATTTTTGGCACTTTCTGCCCCATTTTTCTCCATTATAATAATATATGCTTGTTAAAATGTCAGTTTTGTTCTAATAAATGAAAAATGAAACCTAATAGTCACTCTACAGAAATGGTGATTATTACTATTATGATAGTTCTATTATGACATTGTTATAACATTAAAAACATCTAGGAGAGAGAGAGCAGTAAAATAAAGAAAAACAAGAAAGAAAGTGCTAATGCATTCAAAGTGCAATATAGGTACAATGCTATTCAAAGGTGCTATTCATCTCATGTTGGTTTTGGTTTTGGGGGCAGTATATGGTGAGCGTTCAAGGTTCTAGTGAGAAGATAAGCTCATATATGGAAGGTATTGTGCTTTTTATGAAAGAAGCATGAAACTTCCTACAGTGTTTCTATATGTCATGAAGTCTGTTTTCAGACGTGGAAGCATTTCTCAATTGACCTCTGAGACTTGTCAGAGGCTGTACACATTTTGGGCTGTCAAACCCATGTTAAAACCAGAAATGTTGTTTCCTGTAAACCTTTATGATTAAAATGTCATATATAGGCTTAGCAGATGAGTTTAAGCTTGATTCCTAAAAGTTGCATATTGGGCAATTTGAGTAATAAGCATAATCAGCAAATGTATCGCTTAATGAGCAAATTACCTGGAAATAGCTAACATTTTGCGGCTAACATTTTGCGTCCAGTTAACTTAGAAAGGTGACTTAAGAGTCAAAGCCCATGTTTGTGATGTGCAGAAATTCATCCATTATCATGGTGAAGATTTGCAAAGGTTGCATGGTGAAGTCATGCAACCTTTCCTCATTTGCACAATTTGCATAAAGTATGTAATAATTAGGCCCAAGACCAGGAAAAAGTCTTGTTTTAGCTGGTAGTCAATTTAGAAAGAGACTAAGTCTATTTTTGAATGTCCAGAAATTAATCTTGCCAAAAAAAAAGCAATTTATCTGGATCCATGTCCATGTATCGATTCTCCACCTTCTCACCTGGATCCTGTGCTCACAACCCTTGTACACCTTGAGAAATCACTGAAAAGCTTTGCCATTAAGTATGAACCCCACACTGGACCTCAAGCGTCATGACATGTATAATCCATTTGAGTGACTGGAAGTGCGATATAAGTCTGTCATCATGCGGGGTGGCAGTGGCTCATGAGGTAGAGCGGCCGTCTTGGAATCCAAAGATTCCAGGTTCCATCCCTGGCTCCTCCTGTCTTTGAGCAAGACACTGAACCCCTACCTGCTCCCAATGAGCAGGTAGGGGTATCGTATTTGTGTTTCCTCTACCATTGGTGTGTGAATGTATGGGTGAATGTGAAGTACATTGTAAAGTGCTTTGAAGAGTCAGGAAGACTAGTAAGGTGCTATTTAAATGCAGTCCATTTACCATCATCGATCCCCGCATGATGCCCACTGGCACTCTGATGTCATTCCCTGGTTGCAGTGGAACATTGATGAACATTTCTGGGATAAAAGCATTGCTTGCGGTGGCATCGCCTTCATTCTCAATGGTAAATCCTAGACAAAATACACTGTGCTTATCGGATGCTTGTGGTTGTCCTCCTCCAAGAACCTGTTAGGATGTGATACTGTATCCTACCCTGTGAGAAGGGCAAGGTAAGTACTCCTAGAAAGTACCATGACTAGTCTCAATACAGTGCTTGGGGAACTTGATGCCACGCACAGTGACCTAAAAGATACCGGTGCAGAGTTCTTCTTCGCATTGTATTGACAGACAAATCTGCAGGTCATGTTGTGGAAGGCTGCAGATCGGATCGAGCCACCTGCAGAGGAAAGAGACATCACTACATCCGGGTGGGAGGTTGCTAAAGGAGGGGCTGTCATGCCCACTGTTTACTCCCAGGCAATGGCTCCAGCTGCAGCTGTAGAGCATTGAAGGCATGCAGCGAAATAAACTGCAGATACCATTCTGTAAGATTGACTATGTAAGTGTGAAGGAGGAGAGGTCCACTACAACCCATTAAGAAGAAGGGGGCCATAGCTGTAGAGAGGCCACCTGGGAAACAGAAGGTACCAGGTTCGATTCCCAGCCCTGACAATATGTCGGGTGTACATAAGCAAGACCCTTAATCCCTAACGACCTCATGTCTGACCACTTGAGCAGCAATAACCTTACTGAAGCAGAAGTCTGAATTTTGCCATGGTCTAAGATGAAGACAACGAAGATGAGGAGGCTGAAGGGAATAAGGAGAGAGAAGACGAGAGTGAAAAAGACCATTGAGTGTTAGATTATGGTTCCAAGTGTACTCACTCATGCTCATTATGGTACCATTTGTATCTACTCATTCTGTGTCTCAGAGGAGGGCTGTGGACAGTTGCCTTTCATTTTTTTAATTTTTTTCTTTATTAATGCGAGAACAATGGCTTCTATTATAGCATGCAAACTTTCCAGGAATTTAAAGCCTGCAGTTTATATTAGCTTGGATTCCCCATCGATGTCACTGGTAGTCGTAGACAGGTTTCTGACAGAAATGGTACCATATTGTCTCCCACCATATCCTTGAACTACTGCCATCTGATAGGAGGTTTAAGAGCATCGGGCTGGTGAGGGGAGTATAATGCCCAGGATCACTTAGAAAATTGGCACCGGTTGAAAAATAAGGGTTACAAAATCGTGGGATAAAAATTTAAGTAAAAAAAAAAAGCATCGGGACAAGCACCAGCATGCTGTCCAACAGTTTCTTCCCCAAACCATCAGAACCTTGAACGCTCACCATATACTGCCCCCAAAACCAAAACCAACATGAGATGAATAGCACCTTTGAATAGCATTGTACCTATATTGCACTTTGAATGCATTAGCACTTTCTTTCTTGTTTTTCTTTATTTTACTGCTGCTCTCTCTCTCCTAGATGTTTTTAATGTTATAACATGTCATAACAGAACTATCATAATAGTAATAATCACCATTTCTGAGTGACTATTAGGTTTCATTTTTCATTTATTAGAACAAAACTGACATTTTATCAAACATATATTATTATAATGGAGAAAAATGGGGCAGAAAGTGCCAAAAATGCAATTCTGAGGTCAATGACCACTCAAGGTCACCAGAGGTCAATCTGAAAGTGCTTCCACGTCTGAAATCAAACCTTGGGGTATGTAGATGATATGCTGAAAGTTTCATGCTTCTTTCTTAAAATGCACAATACCTTCCATATAATGAGCTTAACTGCTGCACTATTAGGACCGCCCTTGCAAATAGATGCTGAGAGCCTGCTTAACTCTTTTAATTCTCACTGTTTGGTCATTTTAGATAAGGTTGCTCCACTTAAAACTAGATTTGTTCCCTCTGTAAACTCCTCCCCTTGGTTGACAGAGGCGACTCGCTCCTTTAAACGGAGATGCCGAAAAGCAGAACGCCTCTGGAAAGCCACCAAGCTCCAGGCCGACCGTATTATTTTAAGAGAACTTTTAATTCAGTACAATTATTTAGTCAAGGATGTGCGAGCTTCTTATTTTGCCAATATTATCGCCTCTAGCAAGCGAAATCCCAAAATCCTTTTCAATACAATTAATAACATTGTCAGTCCTCCACTTCCCACTGTCCCAGTATTCTCTAATGAACGATTTTCTATAATTTTTTGTAGACAAGGTAGACAAAGTTAGAGCTAACATTACCCCCTCCTCCTCTCCCCTCCCTCCCTCCCTGCCCTACTCGGCAGCCAACTATTTGCAACTTCTCCCCTATCTCCCTGCAAGAACTGACCGACCTTGTGAGGTCAATGAAATTATCTTCCTGTCCACTAGACATCTTGCCCACTTCCATGCTAAAGGACGTTTTTAACACAGTAGGCCCGTGCCTACTCTCAATTATAAACTCCTCACTGACATCTGGCCGTGTCCCAGCTAATTTTAAACAGGCAATTATTCAACCACTCCTCAAAAAAACGAACCTGGACCCATCATTACCGTTAAACTACAGGCCAATCTCCAAATTATCTTTCATATCCAAAATTTTAGAAAAAGCAGTGGCCAGTCAGCTCAATAACATACTAATTCAACACTATATCTGTGACAAATTTCAATCAGGATTCCGTCAAAAGCACTCTACAGAAACAGCCCTTCTTAGAGTCACAAGCGACATAAGAATGTCATCCGATGTTGGCGACTGCTCCATCCTGGTGCTGCTAGATCTTAGTGCAGCCTTCGACACCGTGGACCATCCTATCCTGGTCGACAGGCTCAGGAAGTGGGTGGGTGTCTCTGGGAGCGCCCTAGATTGGTTCCAGTCGTATCTATCGGACAGGAGCTTCTCAGTGGCCGTTGGTCCATATTCATCAGAATCCACTACACTGACATGTGGTGTTCCACAAGGTTCCGTGCTAGGTCCAATCCTGTTTGCCCTTTACTTACTTCCCCTAGGACCCATCATAAACAGCTTCATCGGTATCTCTTATCACTGTTATGCCGATGATATTCAATTATATTGTTCATTCAAACCAGACAAAATGGATGTGATCAGTAAATTGCATGACTGTATATCTGCCATCAAGAACTGGATGGCCAGCAACTTTCTTCAATTAAATGAAGAAAAAGTTTTAATCGTTGCCCCAGATAGGGTTGCTGCTGATGTTGCCGACCGTCTTGGCTCTTTAAAAACAAATATATGCTCTAATCCTAGAAATCTTGGCGTTATTTTAGATCAGGCCATGCTTTTAGATAAGCATGTAAATTCTGTCTCCCGTGCCTGCTTTTATCACCTTCGCAATATCGCCAAACTAAGATCAGTTGTTTCATACCCGGAGTTAGAAAGGATCATCCATGCATTCATATCATCACGTTTAGATTACTGTAATTCCCTTTTTACCTGTCTCCAAAAATCGTCATTAGACCGCCTGCAACTGGTCCAGAATGCTGCTGCCAGGTTACTGACCAGGTCCAGGAGATCCTGTCATATCACACCCGTCCTGGCCTCTTTGCACTGGCTCCCAGTTAATTTTAGAATACATTTTAAGATTCTTCTAATCACACACAGAACCCTCCATGGCCAGGCACCTCCATATTTATGTGACCTGCTCCAACCTTATGTGCCCAGAAGGTCTCTGAGATCCTCATCTCAAGCCCTGCTGGTTGTTCCTCCCACAAAACTAAAAACTAAAGGTGATCGAGCCTTTGCTAGTTTTGCACCCAGGCTATGGAATGATCTACCCTTCCACCTAAAATCTGTGGCCTATGTGGACCTTTTTAAAAAACTTTTAAAGACTCACCTATTTAAACAGGCCTTTACATAGCCTTTTATGACTACCAATCTTAGTGAATTTGTGTTGCAACATAATCCTGTATTGATTTCTTGATTTTTACCGGCTGACTGGTTAAATGCTGATTGTTGTATTTTGTCTTTTTATTTTTTACTGATAGCCTATGTTCTGCTTTTATTGTTGTGAAGCACTTTGTGACTCTGATGTCTGTGAAAGGCGCTCTACAAATAAAATTTACTTACTTACTTACACAAAGAGGAGAAGTCAGGCTGGCTGTAGAGGTGAGTTTATCATTGAATACAATCACTGTTTCATGAATGACTTTTATCACTTTGTACCGTAGGTGTTTCTATGGCTATAATGTACTTATTATGATGCATATCTGTCATTCAATGGTTTCATTTGCTTTGGTAAATAGATATCCACCCAGCTGGCTCTGTCACAATTATTACATCATCGTCTAATAGCAATTATTTGTGCATAATCGTCATAATCGTTTCCATGTTTAAAAATGTTCACACATTTTAAAATAATGAAAAAAGAAGAAATAGCAGATCTAGAAATAGCAAGCTTTGTGACGCGTTCTAAGCTTGTAGATCAGCTATTTCTGCAATTTTTACATAAAACGTACTAAATATGTCAATAGTTTCTTTGTATCTCAGTTATTTCTCATATCTGCTCTGTGCAATTTATGATTATGAATCCTAAAAGGCTTCATAATGTTCATGTGTTCAATGCAGCCAAACACACAATTAAATCCTTAATCTGTAAAATGTAAATTTGCCAGCCCTAATAACTAGCGTACTTACTGTAACTAATAACTGCTTTGGTAGATAGATATCTACCCAGCAACAGCACAGAGATGTAAAACAGGGTCACAGGGTCATTCGATTGAATCCTGCTTGGTACATGAACTTCTTCATGGTAATATCAAAGTGCACGATACCTATAGATGTATTATGGTATTTACCTAGTTTTTTACTTTTCATATTCCATTTTTAATTGTAATTTCAGCATTTACCGGTATAAAACCCTATTTAATGTACATACACCTAAACAGGACACTTTGCTGAAAATATTATTACAAGAATAGGCCCTGGATGGTCAAAGATCACAGGTTCAATCCCGGTCTCAGGCACCAGAACGACCAAGACACGCCCTTTAACTCCAGAGGGGAGAAGAATGTAGCATCTCGTATGCTAAGGTGTTTATTTGTTGTTGCTTGCTCTTATTGTGTGATGGTTCAGGTTATTCATTTAAATTTGACCCTTAATGGGATGCACCTCGCCCATTTAAAATGGATGTCCATGGTCCAACAAGTAAGAACATGTACAAGTAGGCCGTACGCTGTGGGTTCAAACCCGGGTCCAGGAAGTTGCAACTGTTAAATGGTTCGTTTATTTATTATATTTTATTGAGTCCAGGCTCTGTACCCTTTTATAATACAACAGTGGACGACTGTTGGGTGTGCGGTCTAACTGAGGTTGGACCCCAGTGAATGTGCTTCACAATATTCACTGGTATCTTATTATTGCTTTTAACCATCTGATACACTGTATGCTCATGTTTTATGAGGACACCCTCTGGTGGCCAAAGGAATGAACTACAGATGTTTTAAAGTTGAAACAGTATTAGGAGCAATGGATAGGCCAGTTGCAACAGAGCATTTAACTTGCCTTTTTAACCACCTTCCACAAACACTAAAACCTTACCTCACAAACACTATGCCTAAACCTAACCTTAAAGGTAGGGTAAGTGATATATTTTGGTTAAAACATTATTTTTTTGTTAAAAGGTTAAAGCACTATATTTTGATAGTAATCATTACTATAGAGTGTTTGTTCAGTAACAGTGTTAGATTGCTATATATTGTGATAGTAATCATTGCTATAGAGTGTTTGTTCAGTAACAGTGTTAAATAGATCTATATTGTGATAGTAATCATTGCTATAGAGTGTTTGTTCAGTAACAGTGTTAGATTGCTCTATATTGTGATAGTAATCATTGCTATAGAGTGTTTGTTCAGTAACAGGAGTCTCCCCGTCTCTCCAGCTGTTTAATAAACAGAAAATACATTTTCAGGAACCAGTATTATATTAACCTTTCCAAGATATGATCTTATAAATATGAATAAAACAGAAACCTTTGTAATTCTCACAGGGGAAATTCAGTTTCAGCTCCACCCAGCTGATGGGGGGGAGGGGGGGGTGATAGGAGGTTGTGAAACCCAGGTGTACTGGATCAGTTGTAGAAGTGAGAGAGAGTTGTAGTATTGTTATTGTTATTATTATTAGCATTATTATTATTATTGTTATTATTATTATTGCAGCATAGGTCAGTTGTAGAGGTGAGTGAACATGCAGGCAGACTATAACACACCAATAAATTAAAAAACTATAAAATAAAACAAAACAAAACAATATGATCACATTCTTGATTATTCCTTCAGGATCGAAAAAGTAATATTAAGGCCATTTCTTATTCATAGTCTCAAAGTACTTAAAGAATAAAAGGGGTCCTGAGGCTCAGAAGGTTGTATTTACACACAACCCCCTCACCACAAACACATGGAGACCTGGCTCTATCTACATCTACATAATGAGGTGTGGCTGGTTAAGACTGAAACCAGAGCAGACCCCACCCACCAATAAGTGAAGAGAAGACGTCTGATCTAGGCCTCCTATCCTGTGACAACTTTGTGACAACTTAACCCTTTAAGTGTCATTTTAACATTTCTTTGGCTATAGACCAATTATTTGTTTACCAACATTGAGCCTTAACGCACAGGTGATTGTTTAATGCAATCAATTCCCAACATATTGTTTCAGTTCATTCAACCTCCTCTTGTGTGTTGGCTAGTGAGGCGTGTCCTAGTGAGACCTGACAGAATGGGGTTCATTGGTGCGGGCCTGCGCGCGTATACTGGTTCTAATCAGTGTGGCGCCGTCTGTTAAGGGGTCTATATTCACCAGTGCCGTGCTATGAGCTTATAGATCTGCTATTTTTTGAATAATCGTGGAAACTTTGTGCAAATCTTTGAATATATATATATTTTTAAAGCTAACATTTAATTGTAACTCAAATCTTTGCTTCTGGGCAGGCCTGGAATTTAGTCATTTTAGGGGCAAGGCCTCTTGACGTTTGATTTTTTTAAGGGCACAAAGGTCAAATGTCAGGGCAGGAAGGCCATCAAATAAAACAATGATGTTTAAGTCCACAGAAATAATGAATTTAACTTGGTTAAGGATGATTTAAATTTAATATAGTACAAGAATAGTATAACTATCTGTGAAATGTCCATCAGGTAGCCAAATGCTGGCAGCTAACCTAGCCCGTGGTGTACGCCACTACACTGCAATGTGCTCTGACACAAACACGTCCGTCAGTAAATGACTTCCCCCTGGTCCCTTTTCCATGCACTTTAGTTCCACCCTGCTCCCTAGTTCTTCTCTTATTGAGCGTGAACCAAAAAATGCACCTACTAATTTTAATGTTCAAAACAAGCTTCCCTACCTCCCAGTGCCCGTATTTCCTTCTCATTATCCCATCTTAATTCCTATTTTAATTAGCCATAGACACTTTAAGCCCCCGCATGTCAATCGTGGGGTTGACCATGCTCTGCTCCGCCCGCTCAGGCGGGTCACATCTACACCCCCCAGCCAAAACACTATTTTCCAGATGGCTCTCCTCAATGTTCGCTCAATAAATAAAATGGAAAAGGCCCTGTGGTTAAAGGATTTATTCACAACTCGCAATCTGGACTTCCTGCTGTTGACTGAAACCTGGGTAAATCCGGGTGACTGTACATCCTTCTCTCACCTCCTTCCCCCTAACTGCTCATTCTTTAGCTCCCCCCGGACCTCCAAGAAGGGCGGGGGTCTAGCGACAGATTTAAATCAAGTCTTCAATGCCAGCTGCTTCAACCAGAGGTCACGTACTCGAGCTTCGAGCTTCAGCTTTTTAAATTGAACCTGTCGTCTCCTGTTTTATGTGTGCTGCTTTACAGGCCTCCAAAAAGTAATAAGGATTTTATCAATGAGTTTAGTGATTTTTTATCTGGCATAATGGTCTCATATGACACCTTCATAATAAGTGGTGATTTTAATGTGCATCCATGTTGTCCATCAAATCCCCTGGCAAAGGACTTTTTAAGCCTCATTGACACTTTTAATCTCACTCAATCAGTTACTGTCCCTACACATGAAAAGGGCCACATCCTGGATCTTTTGTTGTCATTTGGTTTAACTGTTTCTGTCACAAATGTCACTCCTACCTGCATTTCCGACCACTCATCCATCTTTTTCACCGCCAAAATTCCCTGTTCTGTAAAAAACCCCATTGCACTTACTCGCCGCACGCGTACTATAGACTCCTCAACTCCCGCACACTTCTCTCTCAGTTTTTCTGAGCTGGTGCCAACCGCCCTGGCCCCAACCCATTCTTCCAACCCTGATACACTTCTCGACAATTTTAACTCCACATGCACTACTATTTTAGATTCCATTGCCCCTTTTAAAAACAAACGCCCAAAAGCCCTCTCTGAACCATGGCTCAACGAGTCCACTCGTACCCTACGACGCACCTGCAGGCGCGCTGAGCGTAAATGGCTCACTGATAAACTCCACATCTCCCTTGAATTACTTCGAAACTCCCTCTCCGATTACAAAAAAGCAGTAACAGCTGCTAAATCAGAATACATTTCTAATCTAGTCACAAATAACTGCCATAAACCCCAGGTTCTGTTTAATATCTTAAACTCTTTCACAAATCCACGAGACGATCCTCTCATTCCTCCCTCTGCCACTCTCTGTGCTGATTTTTTAGCTTTCTTCACAGATAAAATCACAACCCTTAGATCAGCTCACACCCCCACTACTCTTGACCCAGCGCCTTCTCCATGCCCCCCCGCTAACACTCTAGATAATTTCACGCCAATAACCCTGACCTCCCTCACCGACATAATTATGCATCTTCGTCCCACAAACTACCCTTCAGACTGCATACCATCCCGGCTCCTAAAGGAGGTCTCCGGTACTGTTGGTCCAAGCATCCTCACCTTAGTTAATAGTTGCCTCACCTCTGGATCTGTCCCAGCTGCCTTTAAGCATGCTGTTGTAAACCCATTAATTAAAAAGAAAAATCTCGACCCCTCAATACTGTCAAATTTTAGGCCAATTTCGCAGCTACCATTTTTATCAAAGGTTCTGGAAAAAGTAGTTTATTCACAATTACAATCTTTCTTACTCACCCATAACCTACATGAAAATTTTCAATCAGGTTTCAAACCAGGCCACAGCACGGAGACAGCTCTCCTCAAAGTTTTTAATGACTTGATTTTAACAGTTGACAATGGTAATCCTGCCATCCTTGTGCTCCTCGACCTATCTGCTGCATTTGACACAATAGACCACCAAATTCTTTTAAATAGGCTCCAACATCACATCGGCATCACTGGCTCAGCCCTAACCTGGTTCGAGTCATACCTTGCAAATAGAACCTTCGCTGTTCATTTGGGGGATTTCTCCTCGCCTTGCGCCCCCCTTACCTGTGGGGTCCCCCAAGGCTCCATTTTAGGCCCACTCCTGTTCCTTTTATATATGTTGCCTTTAGGATCCATATTTGAAAAACATAATATATCATTCCACTCATATGCCGACGATATCCAAATTTACTTACCTATACTAACTAACTCCGCCAACTCTTTCCAGTCACTACTCGGATGTCTACATGACATAAAATCTTGGATGAACAATAACTTTCTTACTCTCAACGAAAATAAAACTGAAATTATACTATTTGGCCATATCCCACCCTGCAATATCCCGGACACCATCACCCCTCTTATCCGCCCATCTGCCAAAAATCTCGGTGTAACCCTTGACAGTTCTTTCAAATTCAATCAACACATCAGCTCCGTGGTTAAAACCAGCTTTTTTCAGTTAAGGCTTCTGGCCAAGATTAAGCCTTACCTCCCCCGCCACCAACTGGAGATGGCTATCCATGCCTTCATTTCATCCAGATTAGACTACTGCAACTCTCTATACACCGGTTTGGATCATAAACAGATCAGACGCCTCCAATTAGTTCAAAATGCTGCTGCCCGCCTCCTTACAGGTACAAGAAGGCGTGAGCATATTACCCCTGTCCTTGCCTCTCTACACTGGCTCCCCGTAAATTTTAGAATTGATTTTAAGGTGTTTTTATTTGTCTATAAATCACTAAATGGGCTCGCTCCATCCTACCTCTCCGCACTTGTCAAATCATATGTCCCAACCAGGGAATTGAGGTCTGCAGAAAATTATTTACTTGAAGTTCCAGCCAGAAATTTTAAAAAGACCAGGGGTGACCGCTCTTTCATGGCCACGGCCCCGCGACTCTGGAACAGCCTGCCCCTCCATATCCGATCCCCCCAATCGATCGGGGCTTTCAAGGCCAAACTCAAAACCCATCTTTTTTCCCTTGCTTTTAATAGCATCTAATTTTCATTTATGTAATGTAAACTTTCCATTTATACTTATTTCTCCTTCCCTCTTTTTTGCTGTCTTTTAATAGTGTTTTCCTTTGTTGCTAAATATTTTTGTGAACTTGCTCTGTTGTTTTGCATTGATGTTTTTGATTTTGCCTGTACAGCACTTTGGTTCAGCTTGCCTGTTTGTAAATGTGCTATATAAATAAAGCTTGATTTGATTTGATTTGATCAGAGAGGTAAGGTCACAGCTTCTCTCTACTTTTGTGTGATATTGAAAGCCTAAACTTTTAATTTGTTTGCAGTTATTAATTTCTATTGCTTGCTGGATATGAAGACTCTTAACTTTGGTATTTTGGCTGCATGTTGTCAAATGTATTAATCTATATTTTGTTGTTGATCAAACATCAGGGTTTGTACTGTGATTTGATGTAGGATACACACTGCGCTGCCACTGACAGTCAATGAGACAGACAGCTGTTATGCACTTCACTTTGTTCTACTGGGTAGTTCCTACTTCTTGTAAAACATTTTTTTTTTTTTTGTATTGACCTTTATTTATTCAGGGTAGTCCGTTGAGAGCAAGCTCTCTTTTGCGAGGACGCCCTGAGTACAACACAGATACAGTATATACAAATAGAAAGCAATAAACAGTGAAGTGAAGATATAGTTAAAGGGATACTTCACTTTCGGGCCGGGGACACATTTAAAAAAAATATTAAAAATAAATGAAAAAAGTTATGGAAAATTCATGGCCCCCTCACACATTAGTAGGACACTCTAAT
>NC_137607.1:1684709-1834709 GCF_963280865.1 Gymnoscopelus braueri
AAAACAAACTTAAAAACTTCAATATGTGCAAAACTCTGCTGCCCGCCTCCTCACCAGAACCAGATCCAGAGACCACATCACCCTAGTCCTCCATGACCTTCACTGGCTCCCAGTAAAACACAAAAAAGAAACGCACCTGGGGTGACAGGGCTTTTTCAGTTGCAGTTTGAACTTAAATAATCATATTTGAATTGAGGACCCCCCAAAATAATCATATTTGAACTGAGGACCCCCCAAAATAATCATATTTGAACTGGGGACCCCCGACCCTGACAAGCACTTATGAGAGTTGAGGCATTTAGTTTGACTCGGTTCCACAGTTGCAATGTGTTGTGAGCTTGTAGATCGGCTATTTTCACAATTTGTGCCTCTTTCTTAAGTAATATTTGACGATATGGCCAATGTTAGTTTGACCAATTTTTATAGTATAGTTTGTTGATTACTTTAATGTTCTTATGTTTTATTTATTTTTTCACTTTAAATACACTTATACTGTATGTTGTTTTCTTTACTGTTGAGTGAGATAACAATGTTACACATTAAGCTAATCCTCTCCACCCCCCCCCCCCCCCCCACCACCACCAAAGAGGAGGATTTACAAGACAATATGTTTGTTCTCTGTAGATACCTATAGAGATACCTGACTCTAACCTATCAGGTCAGACCAGTGTTTTAGAGTTTGAATAAGTTCAAGCCTCAGAATGATGAACTCACACAGTCCAGACAGAGTGTTGGAGGGGCAACATCTCACACAGTCCAGACAGAGTGTTGGAGGGGCAACATCTCACACAGTCCAGACAGAGAGTTGGAGGAGCAACATCTCACACAGTCCAGACAGAGAGTTGGAGGGGCAACATCTCACACAGTCCAGACAGAGAGTTGGAGGAGCAACATCTCACACAGTCCAGACAGAGTGTTGGAGGGGCAACATCTCACACAGTCCAGACAGAGAGTTGGAGGGGCAACATCTCACACAGTCCAGACAGAGAGTTGGAGGGGCAACATCTCACACAGTCCAGACAGAGAGTTGGAGGAGCAACATCTCACACAGTCCAGACAGAGTGTTGGAGGGGCAACATCTCACACAGTCCAGACAGAGAGTTGGAGGGGCAACATCTCACACAGTCCAGACAGAGAGTTGGAGGAGCAACATCTCACACAGTCCAGACAGAGTGTTGGAGGGGCAACATCTCACACAGTCCAGACAGAGAGTTGGAGGGGCAACATCTCACACAGTCCAGACAGAGAGTTGGAGGAGCAACATCTCACACAGTCCAGACAGAGTGTTGGAGGGGCAACATCTCACACAGTCCAGACAGAGAGTTGGAGGGGCAACATCTCACACAGTCCAGACAGAGTGTTGGAGGAGCAACATCTCACACAGTCCAGACAGAGTGTTGGAGGAGCAACATCTCACACAGTCCAGACAGAGTGTAGGAGGGGCAACATCTCACACAGTCCAGACAGAGTGTTGGAGGAGCAACATCTCACACAGTCCAGACAGAGTGTTGGAGGAGCAACATCTCACACAGTCCAGACAGAGTGTTGGAGGAGCAACATCTCACACAGTCCAGACAGAGTGTAGGAGGGGCAACATCTCACACAGTCCAGACAGAGTGTTGGAGGAGCAACATCTCACACAGTCCAGACAGAGTGTTGGAGGAGCAACATCTCACACAGTCCAGACAGAGTGTAGGAGGAGCAACATCTCACACAGTCCAGACAGAGTGTAGGAGGGGCAACATCTCACACAGTCCAGACAGAGTGTAGGAGGGGCAACATCTCACACAGTCCAGACAGAGAGTTTGAGGAACAACATCTCCTGCTTCTTCATGAAGGTAAAATGTCTACTTTATTCTCTTTCTCTGTTTCTTCTACACATGATATAATATGATAATTTAATCTCATTATAATATTATCATTTCATTGGTTCAATATTTATAAAGCCCATTTTCACCTGAACTTCATTTCACTTTCCACATTTTCAAAACTAGTGAAAATAGCTGATCTACAAGCTCTCAATGCCACATGTTGAGAGCTTGTAGATCAGCTATTTTTGCATATTAAAGGGTTAGTTTGGATTTTTGGACTTAAAGCTGTAGGAAATACTTGCCATGAATGTAGTGGTTGCAAAGGTATTCATTGATTACCCGAGTCCCGTGGTCAGAGTTCTGGTCCGGTTCTGATGAATATGAAGTAGTTCCATGATTTGGTGGGGGCCGCTCATTACAAATAAATTAATTTAAAAAAGTAGCGTCATTTGTATTGTTGACCTATTTCTACCATATAGAGCAGGTTTCGTTCAACATCGACCCCTCTGTCACATGGTACTATTTTTTGTGTCATATATTTTGTGGGTGAGTAGGCTGCCGCGGCACAGTGATTCTGGACACAAAAAATAGTACCATGTGACAGAGGGGTCGAGGTTGAACGAAACCTACACTATATGGTAGAAATAGGTCAACAATACAAATGACACTAGATTATTTTCAATTCATCAGAACCGGACCAGAACTCTGACCACGGGACTCGGGCAATCAATGAATACATGTACAACCACTACATTCATGTATTTCCTACAGCTTTAAGTAGGAGATACAAGGATTTTGCAAGGATACAAGGATTTTGCCCGACAGTGAGGAAATAATACAACAGTTATATTATTTTAAAATACATATTTAAAGGACCAGGACACCCCCAAACGTGTGTGCGTGTGCGTGTGTGTGTGGGGGGGGGGGGGTTGGGGGTAGGTGGGTGGTGTGTGTGTGTGTGTGTGGGGCGGGGGTGGGTGGGTGGTGTGTGTGTGTGGGGGGGGTGGGTGGGTGGTGTGTGGGGTTGGGGGGTGGTGGGTGTTGTGTGTGTGGGGGGGGGTGGGTGGGTGGTGTGTGGGGGGGGGGGGGTTGGGGGGGTGTTGGGGGTGGGTGGGTGGTGTGTGTGTGTGTGTGTGTGTGGGGTTGGGGGTGGGTGGGTGGTGTGTGTGCTACATAGTTGTGTCCCAACTTGCCTGGTAAGCAGAGTTAGGATGAGGAAGTGAAGTGTGTGGTGAAAGTGAATATCAGTTTAACTGTTAGAATGTGTGGGTTATAAGGGAGGACTCAGTTAAACTGGATATTGTGAAACACATGATTGACAATAACGTAGTAATAAAGTACCAAAAGTAAAAGTACTAAAATGCAGATTGCGATGCTATTTGCTACACGATGCGACGCGTTGTGAGCTTGTAGATCTGCTATTTTCAAATAGCCTAGGTATAAAATAGGGCTGAAGTGGTTAATGTATGTTTTATAATATAATAATTTATGTCTGCAAAGTAACTAGTAACTACATTTTTCAAAAAAAATGTTTGCTTTAAAACATATCCTATATATATATATATATATATATATATATATATATATATATTCAAAGATTTGCACACATTTTCCAAGATAAAAAAAAATAGGTTTCACTTGAGTTTTGTTTTATCATTGCAAACCTGAGTGCTCATTCTCCAACTATGCCATGGATATAGGCTACAGGGAGGGTAGATTGGCCATTTTATCAATGATGATGATGAAACGTTGGATTAGCCTACTTTGTGGATGTGCAAGGCTCATGCGGTGAGTATTAAAGCCTACAGTAGGCTACTCGAACAGGAATGACAGGCTTCCATTTTTTTCTGATCATTCTATATTATATTGATCATTGGTCGAAGCAAAAATATATGGCTGTGTGTGCATTGCGCTGCGTTGCTGTAGGCACACAGTGTTTATTGTTTTAATTGACATTAAATACAAAAGATGTAGGCTATGATGAGAGCTCGGGGGTGGGGGGTGGGGGGTGGGGGGGGGGTTGGATTGATGTGTGGGTGGTTGGGTGGATAGGTGGATGGGTGGGTGGGGTGTTGTGTCAGGTATTGTAGATCAGTTTTAAAGGCGTGAGTGAACATGCAGTCAGACCAGCAAGCAGAGAGTTGTAATAGTCAGTCTGGACAATATGACAGCTGTGCGCTTTGAAGGTCATCAGCATTGAAAGAGGTGAATTGAGGGAACACAGAACAGAGCGTGAACATTCAGGTTTGCTGCAGCATGTTGTAGATCAGTTGTAGATGTGTGTGAGTGAGATACAACAGACCAGTAAGCAGGGAGTTGTAATAGTCAGTCTGGACATGAGGTTTGGATAAGGAGGTTTTTTTTTGTCTCTTGTTCTTTCGTCTAATTCCCACTAGGGGTTTCCACCACGGATCATCTGTTTCCATCTGCTTCTGTTCTGTGTCTACATGAATCTGAGATCAGGTGTAGTTTTAGGAGTGACAAGGGAGGACAGGATCACAGATGACAGACAGACAGACAGACAGACAGACAGACAGACAGACAGACAGTCAGAGAGGAGGCTTATGGACTCAGTGAGAGAGGACTCCTGCATGTCCTCTCTCACCATAAACCTCAGATTTATGTAGACAGTGAATTAATCTTTGTATTTTTGTAATCACCAGCTCCTGATATCCTGTAAGATTTCACTTTTTGTTTTTATTTATATTTTTAGTATGGATACTTTAATGGATTTCCTCTGAGATCAATATATTTAATGTAAATGTTAATCAACCGATGACAGAGTGTGAAGGTGTGACCAGGAGGAAGCTGTGTTGTCCTCAGTGGAGATCCTCAACAAAATGGACCGTCTTGTCCAGGTAAGGAAAACAGAACATTATTACAAGCACCTCAGATTCTGAATTCTCTGAATTTTGCACTTGGTGACACGTTTTAGATTTTTGGCATGGTGTTAGGTATGGGCATAAGGTTTTCAAAAACCTTCGCAAGCAAGTTGGGATCGCCCCCTAGTGGTCTGTTTGCATTTAATCCAATATTAGATAGGTATGGTTGAAACCCCAAATAATTGATGGATGAGATTCTTCGATGGATTCTGTTACTATTGGGTAAGCTAAATAACATACTTTTTTTTTTGAAAATCTAACTTCTAGAAACAAGTTGGTGTCCACGATGGCTGGCGGGAACTTAACATGCTTATAAGCGGGGAGGGAATTGGTAAAAAATCACAACAATTGTGCACTTGGTGATACATTTTAGATTTTTGGCAGATTTTGGTATGGGCATAATATAAGTATATGGTTGAAACCCCAAATAATTTATAGGAGGTATTTTCAATGGATTCTGTTACTATTTTGTATAATAAATAAATATAATAATAAATATTATATTAATAATAATATATTAATAAATCATCAGGACGTCCTGATGAAGGCCTGAACAGGCCGAAACGTTGACGAGCAATAAATCCTGGAGCTTTTTGCAACTACCAGTGTGCAGACTTTATTCTTTTTCATTATACTTTGTTTGTCTAAGCACCTGGACCAACGGATGTGCGTGCACTACCTTCTTCATAAGTATGCCGTTGTTGCCAGCCCCTGTATGGCCACAGGTGGAAGTTGTAATGCAACAATCCGAGATTATTGTTGGCACTTCGCTATCTTCAAGGCTGCTCTCCACCTCCCTTCTCTCCATATGTAGCACACTGGGGTGTGTTTTGTTGCAGTGCGAGCAAGTAATGCGCCTGTCGCAATACCTGCTCATGTGCCCTGTGCACAGGCAACCAAAACACAGGCCTTTCTCCCTTTAAAAGTCCACCTTCTCTTGGTGGGCCTTCTTGGCCAGTTGTGGGCATTGGTCCAATACATGCCCACGTGTGCACTACAGACAGGTGCTATGAAACTTACTCTGGTGTGGCTCTGTTCTAGATTCATCAGTAACTGCCACATGAGTTGCAAAACTGTTTTTGTACAGTGACTTTATTTGAGGTTGAGCTTTTGGTTTAATTTCTCCTTTAACCAGAGGAGTGTCTTGGATGTCACCAAAGACAGGATCGGAAGTAATTTTGACCTGTAGTTCAATAAACTTCACAATGTCTGTGAAGCGAGCTCTTCTCTTTTGCTTGTCAACGATGTTGCATGCTTTACCTCTCCACTGTTCCCTGAGCTTGTAAGGGAGTTTCTGTAAGAGAGCTTTCATGTTAGTCGGCATGTTTAGCTCCTCCAAATACTGCAGTTCCTCCATAGCATTCGAACATTGCCGCAAGTACAGTGCGTAGGCTTGGAGACCTTTGGCATCCTCTGCCTTGACATTTGACCAAGCCATGATTTTGTCCATGTAAGCTGCCGTTACTCTTAATGGATTCCCAAAGTGCTCCTCCAGTAGGTCTTTGGCCAGAACATAACCTCTCGCAGGAGGCATATGAAAGGAGGCATATGAAGGCAACTGCGTACCAGCTTTCTTGGCTGTCCCTTAGTAAACTGCTCAAGGTAATACAAACAGTCACCCCGGTCATTGGTTTTAGCCTCCACACAATGTTCAAATGCCTTTATGAATATTCGAAATTGCAAAGGATCACCATCGAAATCAAGTCTTTGAGGTAGGGACTGAGAGGCTTGTGTTTGCACAAGGAGTGCCATCATTTCATTTTGCCTTTGAAATATATTGTAGAGAAGTATATTGTTTGGAGAAGATGACATGGCCGTATGGGGTAATTTTTGCCTTGTTTGCCTTTCCACAGGCTTCCAAGTTGATGTGTGAAATGGTGGTTTATTTTGTTGATCCTTACGAGCTGCATCCTTGGCTTTGTGATGCTCAGATGTGACATATTTTGGCGGTGGCTGAAGCTGTTGTGAGGGCTGCTGTATACTGAAAGTAGGCACACTTTTAGGTTTAGCACCTTTCCTGAAATAGGACTCCATACCATCCGATTTCCTGCCAGTAACACTGGCCTCCTGGAAGACTGATATTTTGGCGTCAGAGGCTGCTATTTGAGCGTTCAGCTCCAGCTGCTCCTTTCTCCTCCTCAGAGCCTCAGCCTGTTCCTCCACCGCATGCACCTCCTTTAGTGCAGCAGCACGAGCCATGAGTGCGGCCTTTTCCGCCTCTGCTTTTATGCGTGCAGATGAGGTGGATGATTTTTTGCTTGCCTTTGAAGCTGTGAATTTATGGTGTTTTGAATGCGCCTTAGACGCTACAACGGATGGAACATTTGAAATGCTGTCATGGGGCTCAATAATAACCTCATCAACATTTTCACCATCATTGGTGGCAACAAAACACTCATTAGTAGTTTCACCGTTGCCGGCGGCAACAAAACCCTCATTATCAACCTCATCATTGTCATCATCAAAATCACCCTCATTGTCATCATCATCATCATCATCATCAGGGGAACCTTGTACGTTGCATGTAAACCTGCCTTCATTCACTGCCTCGATAAACCCATCAAAATTCAACATTTTTGCATCATACCATGTTTGGTGCTTCTTTGCTTCATCCTCAGGCAGCAAACCCATTAAAGTAACCTGAACCTTTTTGGCTTCACCATATAAACCCATAAATGTGCGAAATGTATCATTTGCCTCATTTGCATTTCGCTCTTTAAACAAGGCAATGATGTCTTCCTTAATTTTAAAAAGTTTATTCAGTTTAGCCTTTCGCTCCTTCTCCAAACCATCAATTTTGTCCAACAACGCTTTGGGTGTCATTTTTACCATGCGTTTTCCCAAAACCCCATCACCATCAACCTCAATTTCGACCTCTTCATCAGCGCAAGTTTGCGCCTCCCCTTTCTCCATAATAGATAAATAAAGTCAATGCTCCGTGCTCCACCCGCAATACAAACGTGTCCAAACAATACGCCTTAACGCGCGAAGTCTTTTTTAAGGCACTTGTTACCAATGTATTGGGTTTGTTTATGTTAGTGTGCACACATTTTTACAATGGCCATTGTTTTATCGGCGCTGCGCCGCTAATCGTAGGCTACTAACCAAAACACTGACGTCCGTCAGCGTACGAGATGGTGGTGTAGGTCGGAGATGGTGTGCGGTCCAGTCGCGCTCTCCGCTGGGCTGGCTGGCTGCTGCTGGCGTGCGGTGTCGTCTGTCGGATGTCCCCGGTTCGCTCCTGTAGCTACGGGTGGCGATCGCTCACAGTACGGCACCTCGCAGCTGACCGCCCGCTGACCGCCCGCTGATCGTCCGCCGTGGGTCCCCGTCTCCGCCGTGGCTCTGTCGCCTCCGTCCACTCCACTCCACACAAACACACACGGCCTGTCCGTGCGCGTTCCAACTTCCAAACGAGCCTCGCTGATGTGATTTGCACTACTGAGGTAGTTTTAGACCTAAATGTAGCGTCAGAAAGTCCTATACTTTTTAGCCACTACATGGATGCCTATGGCCAGGTATTAAGCTCGGACGTGCGCTCTAAAGGAAACTGAAGTCCAAACCGTAGTGAAATTTTAAATGAAAAGGTATTTATTCTCTGCCAACTGTCACTTAGGCATACAAAATAAATGAATACAATTAAACTTAACACTTATGGCAAGGGATCAGACCAAACACTCTCCCACACAGCTCTCTCGAGCCCAGTAAAACTGTGTGCCTCTGCCACAAGCAACACCTGCGCTTGATTACTGAACCTGTTAAATACCAAGGCAACCCTTGGCCTTGGCCTTGACCGCGCCAAGGGCATTATAACACATGTTATAATGTCATTATAACACATTGACAATGTGTTATAATGTCATTATAACATGTGTTATAATGTCATTATAACACATGTTATAATGTCATTATATATTATATGTGTCATTGTTATATTATAACACAATGTGTTATAATGACATTATAACACATTGACAATGTGTTATAATGTCATTATAACACATGTTATAATGTCATTATAACACATTGTGTTATAATGACATTATAACACAATGTGTTATAATGACATTATAACACAATGTGTTATAATGACATTATAACACATGTTATAATGACATTATAACACATGTTATAATGACATTATAACACAATGTGTTATAATGACATTATAACACATGTTATAATGACATTATAACATGTGTTATAATGACATTATAACACATTGTCAATGTGTTATAATGACATTATAACACAATGTGTTATAATGACATTATAACACATGTTATAATGTCATTATAACACATAATGACATTATAACACATGTTATAATGACATTATAACACATTGACAATGTGTTATAATGACATTATAACACATGTTATAATGTCATTATAACACATAATGACATTATAACACATGTTATAATGACATTATAACACATTGACAATGTGTTATAATGACATTATAACATGTGTTATAATGTCATTATAACACAATGTGTTATTATGTCATTATAACACAATGTGTTATTATGTCATTATAACACAATGTGTTATAATGACATCAGAGCGGCCACCACACAGATGGTAAATACTTTTACATTGTAAAATAATAATATTCAAATCACAACTAAAATATTTAAAAATGTTAAAGTAATCAAATCTAAAAAATGTACCACATAAAACTAATCTCCCTTTGACAGCATGGGGGACAACGATAGCATGGTCATCATCATCCGTGTCGACTAGCGAGGACAGGAAGTTGGAGGTGAAGAAACAGATCAGAGAGGAAGAGGAGGCCTCCAGCAGCTCCTCAGTCAGCACTCAGAGTAAAAGTAATAGTGAGTAATACTTCTACTCCTCTCTCTGTTGGAGACATTCTAAATACACTCCTGGATTTATACACATATTATATATTTTATATGTTTGACTGTTTTAGTTTTCTATCAGAACAATTGTAACTAAAGATCTATTCTTTGTCACTCCACCGTCTCCTCTCATTCATCTCTGATCTCAATTTCTCCTCTTCTCTCTTTTCCTTATTATTCTCCCTCATCTGCCCTTTTCCTCCTTTCTCCTCTTTGATTCATTCCATCTCCCCCTCTCCATTTTACTCTACTTATCTTTGACTCCTCTCCTCCCCTCCCCTCCCATCTCCTCTCCTCTCCTCCCATCTCCTCTCCTCCCCCCATCCATCCATCCATCCATCCATCCATCCATCCATCCATCCATCCATCCACCCACACCCAGACAGGGTCCAGACATGTCCCTCTTTGGATTATTAGTTCAGTTATTAGGTCTATTGTTTAGACCATCTCCCGTCCAGGCATTGGTGTTAATATTTTACACACCACCGACTGATGATGATTATCCCTGTTCAACCCTGAAAGTATTACTGTTACCTGGGAATGTTGACCTGCGTGAAGTGTTGGACAGAAGGAGGAAAATAAATGGAGAAGAGTTTTACATTGAAACGCTTCCATGTAAACTAATCCCAAATCAAGAATACACCCTCTCCACTTTCCCTCGAGATGATTCCATCCTAATTCTACCGAATAAGGCAACATTTGAATCATCCCATCACAATTATATTCCAACATTTGAGGTGAGTTTGGGGGTAAGGTTTGCGAATGTCCGTCTCAGTAACACAGTCAGTAACACAGACAGTAACACCTCTGACTGTGTTTGGGAACACAATATAAACCTTTCACGTGCTTTAAGAGAACCACAAGTTCAGCGCACACTGAGTCGTCCGACAGAAGACAGACTGTTATCCATACGAAGCACCTTCATCGACATGGTTTCAGATCCCGTTCTCAACACTATCCTGGACAGACTTTTGGAGAAGGGGATGATAATCAAAGAAGAGTATGATGACGCCCATGCGAGTCCAGTGAAACATGAAAAGGCTCGTTTTGTCATCGATACAGTGTGGAGTAAAGGAACTGCTGCATGTTCAATCATGATATTCATTCTCTGTGAAGTCGACCCATTACTCTCTGAACATCTTGGGTTGTTATCCATGTCGACTAACGAGGACAGGAAGCTGGAGGTGAAGAAACAGATCAAAGAGGAAGAGGAGGCGTCCAGCAGCTCCTCAGTCATCACTCAGAGTAAAATGACAAGTGAGTAACACTTCTACTCCTCTCTCTTTGGAGACATTCTACATACACTCCTGGATGTTTACACATATAATAATTGTATTTGACTATTTGCTATTATGGGGGGGGGGGGAATAATCTGATCGCGGTAATCCGTTCCCTTTTCATTACTTAAGCATTAGTGATTACTTAATTCCTCATGAATTCATCATTTGTTTAGCATTATTAATACGTTAATAAGCATTAGTTTGAGTATTGTTTGTAAAATGTGTATTCACACTCAATAACCAAGTCTAAATCCTATTATGTATAAATGTATGCACTTATTCATATTTAAACTCGTGATTTATTAAGGTAGTTACTAGTCATTAGTTTAAGTATTTTGTGTGAGCCCATCTTAAAGTCAGGACTATCTATGCCTTATAAAGCATTTACAAATGAGATAAAATGATATAGAAAATGTCAATACAATCATTAAACACATTAAAGATTCGGTTATTAATCGGGAATAAAACCTTTATAAACTGTGTTTACTAATGCTTAGTATTGTATGAATAATGCTTACGCATGATGGATTTATGATGAATAAAGTATTTACTAATGCTTAACTAATGTTAAATTAGGTACTTTTAACTCACTTTGGCTACTAGTGTAGGGTCTGTATGACCACTTCCTGGTAAAACAGGAAGTGAACAGATCCACTTCTGGGTTGTGCTGTAGAACTCCACACCCCTCAGAAAGTGTGTGGATGAAGTTTCAAGGCAGTCTGACCAACCAAAAGTAGAAAGGAAAAACAGAAGTGGACATATTTTATGAAATTGGAAGTCGGTGGGACTACCCACCATGTTTGGAGCCGGTAGCATATTGCGAACTGGAGTTATTGCTGTTTAAACCCCAGCCAATAGCAATACACAGGGGGTGGGGCTTCAGCAAATACAGCACGTCCCTATTGGTGGGCTAAGTCCCCAAACCAAGTTTTGAGACGGTAGCATGCTGAAAACTGGAGTTATGGCTGTTTAAAGCCCAGCCAATAGGAAAACAGAGGGGACGGGGCTTCCGCAATTACAGTCCCCTTGGGAACCCCTCAAGGACCCCTCGGGGTCCTCGGACCACACTTTGATAACCACTGGGACGGCTGGCCAATGAGAGGACAGATGGAATGGCTGGAAAATAGTCATTACATATATCTACAAGCTAAAAAGGTGTCACAGAGCAATTCCTTGTGAGCTTGTAGATCGTGTGTGTGTGTGTGTGTGTGTGTGTGTGTGTGTGTGTGTGTGTGTGTGTGTGTGTGTGTGTGTGTGTGTGTGTGTGTGTGTGTGTGTGTGTGTGTGTGTGTGTGTGTGTGTGTGTGTGTGTGTGTGTGTGTGTGTGTGTGTGTGTGTGTGTGTGTGAGAGAGTGTGTGCGTGCGCGCGCTGTGGTAAATTCAGGGTTGCTAGGGTCTTAATACATGATAGTTAGCAAGGCAAAAGAGCTAGTTGCTATGATAAAACAGACAGTTGCTAGGGTGTAGTAGGCGGTTGCTTCAGTAAAACAGGTGGTTGATATGGTAAAACCATGGTTGCTAGGGTTTTATGTTTTGCCCACATAGTCTCATCCACAACTAAATGTTAATTCTCTTTATCTTCAGAGAAACATTTTGTCGACCAACACCAGCGTGTCCTGATTGAGAAGGTGACCAATGTCAAATCCATCCTGGATCTGCTCCATGATGAGCGTGTCATCAGCCCAGAGGACTACGATACAGTGAGGTATAAGCCCAACACTCAGGACATGATGAGGGAACTCTATACACTCCTGAACTCCAGCAAAGCCAAAGACATTTTCTACAAAGGTCTAGAAGAACATGAGGAGAGTCTAGTTGATGAGCTGTAAGTACAACTCATTTATATTCATCTTTAGATCAAACATTGTATTAGTACAAGAGAATGTATCTTTTCAGGCCATGATGTGTTCACTATCATGTGTCATTCTCTTTTATCCTCGTTCTATTTCCAAGAGATCCACACTTTAATTCCAATGTATTCATAACTATTAAAAATAAAAATAAATAAAAAATTACCCAGGAGTTTCATATAGTTCATTTTATAAACTTTTACTTTGCATGAGTTGATAAGAGACAAAACATTTTCTTCTCAAATAAATGTATTGAATACAGTCATTACATTTCTGACCAATGGTTGGTCCTATTTGGTCTAAATAAACAAATCTAGTGCAATGCAGGATTTGGATTGGATTAGTAGATATATATATATATAGTTCATAATAATAATAATAATAGTAATAATAATAATAACAATAATAATAACAATAACAATTATAATAATAACAATTATAATAATAATAATTTTACACACACACGTTTGTATTACTATACTTACTAATTTTATGAATGGCATTTAAAAAAAATTAAGATTTTTAAATGTTAACCATAATCCTAAAGCCGCAAAATATCTGATCTACAAGACTACAACATGTCACTATGCCACACGTTGTGGGCTTGTTTATCGGAGAATGACAGCCAGCTAACTACTAAGTGTGAATCAGACGTAACTATATAGTAATACACACACACACACACACACACACACACACACACACACACACACACACACACACACACACACACACACACACACACACACTCTGGGGTCACCACGGTCAGAGAACTAGGATAGGTAACTTGGAATAATCACATTAATATAAAAGACAGGGGGAAGGGAAAGGGGGGAGAGAGGGAGAAAATTAAATAAAATATATTATCACGTCTAGACATTTGTATATTTGTACAGTCAATTGTTTTCAAGATATATTCTGTATGCATATATGGTGAAGTGAGAGGGAACCAAAACTCCAAGTGGGAGGGGGAAGGATAGGGGAATGTTTTTAACGCCCTCATTTACTTAAACCATTTGATAACCTTGTATCCTTGTTGTTATGTTTACTGTAGACATGGAGACGAGAAACTAGAAGAGAAAGACCAACAGCTGACAGAGAGAGACAATAAACTAGAAGCGAGAGACAAGGACCTGCAGGGCCTTAACAGCCAAGTAGAGAAGCTTACAGTTCAACTGAAGAGAGGAGTGGACGAGATCAGCCAGAGACTGACAGAGAGAGACAAGAAACTAGGAGATAAAGACAGACTACTGACAGAGAGAGACAAGAAACTAGGAGAGAAAGACAGCCAAGTAGAGAAGCTCACAGTTCAGCTGAAGCGAAGAGAGAGTGAACTGGAGGAGATCATTCAGAGACTGACAGAGAGAGATGAGAAACTAGGAGAGACAGACCAACTATTGATAGAGAGAGACCAGAAACTAGAAGAGAAAGACCAATTATTGAAGGAAAGTAATAAACTAGTGACAGAAACAGACAAACAACTCAAGGAAAGAAAGAGTGAACTGGAGAAGATACACCAGACACTGATAGAGAGGGACAAGAAACTAGAAGAGAGAGAGAAGGACCTGCAGGGCCTTAACAGTCAAGTAGAGAAGCTCACAGTTCAACTGAAGCAAAGAGAGAGTGAACTGGAAGAGATCAGCCAGAGACTGATAGAGAGAGACAAGAAACTAGGAGAGAAAGTCCAACTATTGATAGAGAGAGACAATAAACTAGAAGAGAGAGACAAGGACCTGCAGGGCCTTAACAGCCAAGTAGAGAAGCTCACAGTTCAACTGAAGCAAAAAGATGGTAAACTGGAAGAGATCAGCCAGAGACTGACAGAGAGAGATGAGAAACTAGGAGAGAAAGACCAAGCATTGAAGGAAAGTAATAAACTAGTGGCAGAAAGAGACAAACAACTGAAGGAAAGAGAGAGTGAACTGGAGAAGATCAACCAGACACTGATAGAGAGAGACGAGAAACTAGAACAGAAAGACCAACTATTGAAGGAAAGTAATAAACTAGTGAGAGAAACAGACATACAAGTGAAGCAGAAAGATGAAGAGCTGAAGAAGATGAAGAAGGAGTGGGATGATGTCATCAGTGATAAGAGTCATGCTGGTGAGATTCTACTTTCTACTTTTTATACTCACACTAAAACAAATGGTGCTCTATGACACCTAAAGTGGGTCTGGTGTTTGGTGTTACTGTATAAAGCACCTTAACCATCCGAAATAACCAATAATGACCACTGAGGTGCTTTATAGCACCAACCATCCCAAAGAACCACTGAAGAACCGTTAAAGCACCAATTATTTTTAGAGTGTAATATTTCTATTGGGTAAGCATGTACAATTTCATTTGTCAGACATTTCAATTACATTCTGATTATTTAAACAAATCAGATGTATTAAGTAACTCAGTAGTATTTTCAGTAGATACGTTTTCTTTCTTACTTGGATTACTACTTTTACTTTACTCATTATTTTAAAGTAACAATACTTTTACCTGTGTACAGTTTTTAGCTACTCAAACTTTTTTGGCCCAGGGCACCCCTATAAATATTTTTTTCATCCGAGGCACCCCTACTTTATTTTCATAATTTTCACTCCCAGCACCTTATGCCATTTACTTACAGCCTATATTACATTACATTTAGCATAACAGTATGATCTAACAATTCAAGTTTTATGTTAATTATTATAAGATGATGACAACATCTGAATGAATAGTGTTGTATTGAGTAAATCAGATTGGGTTGTACATTCAAATTATTTCAAGTAATTACATATTACCCACATATATTCATCAAATGTAAACACATGTCATCAGATGTAAACACATTTCAAGTGCAAATTCACTTACATTCAAAAAAGTCCATATTTCCTTGTTTGATCAAAAATCGTTGCGTAAGTCGTTACTCTCTTTTCTACACTCTGGGGGAAACAGGCAGTAGGCGCATTTGCTATTTATTCTAACACAGATATGTTGCGAGGTAAACTTGAGATAATAGCCATTTTGGTTAGAACCGACTGAAAATAACTTTGTACTTCACTCTTTAAATGATATGAAAACAATATATAGAATATTAAAAAAAAAAAAAAAAAATATATATATAATTTTTTTTCAAATATCATAACATTTTCGGGGCACCCCTGGACTGCCGTCGCGGCACCCTCACCCACTTTGAGAACCCCTGCTCTACCCACCTCTGCCTACAGTGAATATGTCATACATCAGTCAGTGAAATTACATTAATGAAATGTATTGATGTAAAAAAGAGAGAGAAATGTTTGTTGTTGAGTGAGTGGTGGATAAAGACAGCACAGAATCATCCACACATATTAAACTTGTACTTAAAGTTTCACTAGACGTTTGTTATGGCTCTGGTTTTTCTTACACATACCTTGTACCTGTTGTTGACAAAGAGAGAAAACGGGATGATCTGAACCAACTGATGAGAGACAAAGAGAGAGAACTGCAGAGCAGCCATGAAGAAACGGAAAAGAAAGATGAAGAACTGGAGACGACAAAGCAAGAATACACACAGCTTGGTGAGAAGTGATCATTAAAAACTCTTATTAAAAAGTCTGTCTACAACGCTGCATGATGATGGTTTATCAAAATGTAAATCTTCATCCTGTCATTACAGCTCAGCAGATATGGGTAGCACTTTAAACGTCATATTAACAAACATTAATTAACAGTTAATAAACAACTTATTAAGTACTTATTAACAGTTAATAAACTACTTATAAGATAGTTATTAACCATATTATGTGTTTATAAAAGTTTAGAAAGCATTGAATGTGCTATTAACAAACATTAATTAACAGTTAAAACAACTGATTAAATACTTATTAACAGTTAATAAACTACTTAGTTAGTAACCCTTACTTAACCTTACTCTGTGTTTATAAACGTTTATAAACAAAGATTAAGGTTTATAAACATCTTATGAGTTGTTTACTTATTGTTAATAAGTGTTGTGTTAATAGTATTTATAATGCTTTATAAACGTTTATAAACACAGAATAAGGTTAATAACTATCTCATGAGTTGTTTATTAACTGTTAATAAGTATTTAATAAGTTGTCTATTATTTGTTAATTAATGTTTGTTAATAGGACGTTCAATGCTTTATAAACACAGAATAAGGTTAATAACTATCTTATAAGTAGTTTATTAACTGTTAATAAGTACTTAAAGGTAGGGTAAGTGATTTGCATTGGTTAAAATAAGTGTTAAATAGCTCTATATTCTGAGAGTACTCATTGCTATAGAGTGTTTGTTCAGTATTAGGAGTCTCCTTGTCTCTCCACCTCTTTATTAAACATAAAATGCATTTTCGTTTCAGTTTCAGTTTCATTTCAAATTTTATCCAACCAGGACAGATAACTCAATCAGGATACAGATTAAACAAGTGAATTTGGAAGTGATGACACTAAGAAATGAGCAGGCAGAATTGGAACTGGAACACTATACAAATTTAGCTTAAAAAATTGTTCTTTCTCCTGATTGGCTGAGATTTTGACACCTACCGAAAAATGTATTTTCTGTTTATTAAAGAGCTGGAGAGACAGGGAGACATCTGTTACTGAACAAACACTCTGTAGCAATGATTACTATCAGAATATAGTATTTTAACCTTTTAACAAAATACTTTTGTTTTAACCAAAAAATATCACTTACCCTACCTTTAATAAGTTGTTTATTAACTGTTAATTAATGTTTGTTAATATGACGTTCGTTTAAAGTGCTACCAATATTTTCTTTATCTGTGTTTTACACATTATTTTGTTGATACATGTCTTGTGTTTTAGAAAGTGAATATACCTCTACATCAGGTGACAAGCTACTACTAGGAGGAGATTCTACTAGGAGGAGATGTTCCTCTAGGAAGGTGTCTGGGTGATGCAGGGTTATTATTAGCTAAGTACACATGTGTATTAAGTATGTACACATGTGTAGATGAAATTTGGAATTGGCATAATGACTCAACTGTGAGAAAAATAAACCGATTTCTCCAGGATGTTAATAATCCACATTGATTCAAACAGTACAAAGTATTCCCTTTCTTTGTCTCTATTGTCAATACATCCACTGTTTATGATGTTACAGAGGATGACCAGAACACTGATGTTACAGAGGATGACCAGAACACAGACTCCACTCTTCCACTGAGGGAGACAGACAGAACTATGGACTCACCTCCACACAGTGAGTCCATGTTACTCTTTAAACAGGTTGTCATTTTTGACTATGCTTGCACCTCCTGGTACTCCAACACCTCAGTGTCACTGAAGACTAAGCTTCAAACCTCCCAAAACAAACTGATTCGGCTACTCCTCGGATTGGGGCCCATGACCCACCTTTCTCCCACCCATTTTGCCAGCCTAGGCTGGCTCAGGGTGGAAGACAGGGTTAAACAACTAAAAATGGGACTGGCCTTCAAAATTGTAAATGCAAATTTGCCCGATATGCCCCCTATTCCCGCATATCTGAGTAAATACCTCCAAAAGGTTAGCGACACCCACAGTCACAATACCAGAGGTAGCGTTAACAACAATTTGGTACCACCCACCCATAAAACAAACATGGGCAAATTCTCCTTCTACAGCACTGCCACCCAGGATTGGAATAGTCTAACTCCATCCCTCAAAAAATGCAGTTCGCTGGGCTCATTTAAAAGAGCCTTAAAAAATCACCTTTCAGGAGGCCAAAGGAGGAGGTAGAACCATTTTCCCATTAGACAGCAGACCCTTCCCCCCCTGTTCTTGTACATATATTTTTTTCCCCCTCTTTTTAATGTTTTTGTTGTACATAGTGTTATTTTTTTTGCTGTTTATTTTGTAATGATATTTGAACTGTGGTGCCACTATATATGCCTATGAATTAAATACCAAGGCCCTCATTGGAAACAAGTCCGCAAGGACTTTTATGAACGGACCTGTTAGACAAAGTATTTTAAATGTAACTGTGCTGTTTTACTTTTTTTTTTGCCTAATAAAATATTCAATCAATCAATCAATCAATCAATCAATCAATCAATTCAATCAATCAATCCTGATGTTACTACCTCTAATTATGCTGATGTGACTTAACACAGCGTGTCTAAGCGGTCAGCCCGACTGTCTTTGCTCAGGAACCTCTCAGAAGGTTCCCTTCCATGACTTGCCCTAAATATTCAATCCAAATGATCTTGTTTATGTTTCTCCATCTGAAACATTTTCTAAATATGAAATTAGGCACCTTGATACCATCCCGGATGTAAATTTTCGGCTAGATTGACTACTCTCACCCTCTCTCACCCAAGCAGGTCAGGTATTCACACCTCAGACCGCCTGGAGATGCGTCATTGTTATAGTTAATGGGATCCTTTGCATCCATGGTGCGTGGATGTGTGTAAAGTGGTGTAGTGTTTCCCTTGTGCTCGAATGCTACTGAAAGAACAGTTTATCCCGTTTTTCAGATGACAGCCAAATCAAATTTCATGCTTGTATCCAGGTTGCGCACTGTGTTTAAATTAACTCCTCATAAGCTATCTCTGTTTGGTGTGTCCGCCACTGTCTCACCTCTGCGCACGCCACACTGCACACTAAAACCCGCAGGGCCCTATTATGCACGTCTTAACTCTCTCAGTGCCAAGCCCCGAGTTATCCCGAAAATAACAACAACAAAAAACACGAAAATCGCTGGCACTGGGGGAGTACTTTATGAAAATACTCTGGCAGTCAAAGAGTTAAGTGGTGAGATGTTTGTGCAGCATTTTTGAAAAAAAGTGAAAACAAACGCACTCACTTTTAGGCTACGAGAAACTGCTGTAAAAACCTTTATTTTGTTTATTTAGATTAATGAAGGAATAAGTCTTTGAAATGCCACCTAAATTGGGAGTGAAATATGAGTCTTTAAGATCGGATGGATTGATATGGGGTGAGTAGGGCTTTCTGTCTATCAGGCATGTGTTCGCAATGTGCGCCCGCCACCGGCCGACACTTGCTTTTCGCTTGATCTCGTTTGATAGAGGGATAATAAAAACGCGATCGAATGAACAAAATGTTGCAGCAACAATGTTTTCACCCTCTTACTCAAAGGACCAACCTGTCTCCTGCACATTAAGAGGAGCTCCATGTATTCAAATACAATGAATTGTGGAATCAGGATCTGAGATACTGATCATGACACTGAACCATGGTTACACGCCGGCACCTCGGCGTGTAACCATTGATTGATTGATTGATTGATTGAATACTTAGCAGTTTGCAAAAAAAAGCACAGGAAAGTACTGTTCAATACATGGTCTGCTAAGAGGATTTAAAACCCAAGAAAGCCTATGGCTTGTTTCCATTGGGGTCTTTTGTACACAATTCATCGAAACATTTAATGACAAAAACTAAAATATGTACAGTAAACAGTTCGGGGTGGGGGAGGTCTAGGCTTTCACTTTTACAGAAGCTCTGAACATTCTGACGTTCATGAACCTGTTGGTGCTGCTCTTGATACTGCGGTAGGCCCCCATGAGCTGGGCTTTGACTACACTGTATGTCGTGTCGTCCGCATACTTTATGATGGTGTTGGAGTCCTGTGTGGCTATGCAGTCATATCTGTACAGGGAGTAGTAGGGCAGAGAGCTCAGCACGCATCCCTGGGGTGCTCCAGTGTTGAGGGTCAGGGGGTCGGGTGTGATGCTGCCCATCTTGTATCCAGTTGCACATGCCTGGGTGTAGCCCTAGGTCTCTGAGCTTTTTATCAGGTTTTGCTGGGATAATGGTGTTGAATGCTGAGCTGTAGTCCACGAACAGCATACTTGGTAGGACAACTTGCCAACTTTACTCACAATTGCCCTCTCGTTTGAAAGTGTGTGTGACATATTGTAACTTGTAATGATACAACTTGTTTTGACTGTTCAATACTCAACTTTATAACCGGAACTGGCACATTTCGACTGCAGAAAACTCAAAACTCAACTTCGCAGCAACAACAACTCTCTTGCTGTCTTACCTTCACCCGAGAGCGTCAAAGCGCAATGCTTGGTTGCTCGGAAACGCTCCAGCGCGTCTTTAAAAAAAAATGCATGGCACTGCATGGCACTGAAAAACCCTTTGTGTGGACACGATCCCTTAGTCTGTCTGTTAGCTTGTCAGTCAGACAGTTGTATATACATTTTAACTGATATCATATTTTTCCCCCAGGTGCTGGCCCAAGTCATCCAAATGTGTCGATGCCATCAGAGAAGCTGCAGGTTGGTTGTGTGTGTGTGTGTGTGTGTGTGTGTGTGTGTGTGTGTGTGTGTGTGTGTGTGTGTGTGTGTGTGTGTGTGTGTGTGTGTGTGTGTGTGTGTGTGTGTGTGTGTGTGTGTGTGTCTGTGTCTGTGTCTGTGTGTGTGTGTGTGTGTGTGTGTGTGTGTCTGTGTCTGTGTCTGTGTGTGTGTGTCTGTGTGGAGCCCTCGTTCCATGTCATTTTGATGATGCTTGAATCTCTTGGGTCTTGTCACTAAAAACTAAGCTTCAGACCTCCCAAAAGCTAATTCAGGGTAGAAGACAGGGTTAAGTTTATAGTTTGGGACGGATCAGGGTAGAAGACTTGATTGATTGATTGAATACTTTATCAATCAGAAAGGTATACAGGAGGTACAGTCAGACATTAAGGCTAAAAGGATAACACAAACTAGAAAAAGTGCTCCTCGGAGCACAGGTCTCCGCCAGGTCAGGTAAGTTATTGTGGCCTCCTGGTGGCGCTATAATAGGCCAATGTGAAAAGGGTGGCATTTCTTCCTCGGCCTAGTGGGAATGTGCGTGCAAATTTTCACGGAAATCGCACGCCGCGTTCATGATTTCAGACATTTTGTTCAAGACGGACCAATCCTGCAAACTTTGGAAGTCAACCTTAGTCAATCAGGATGGAATATGAAATATTGGACAGATGCGTCTTGATCACATGACTATAGAGATACTGTGTACCAATTTGCGTGATGTTTGGATAAAATCTGAAGGATTAATATCCAAAAATGTATTTGACATAAGTCGGCCTCCTGGTGGCGCTGTAAAAAGTAGATGTGAAAAATGCAGTGCAGATGTTTTTCCTTGGCCTCTAGGGAGTAGGCGTGTAAAGTTTCACGCAGATCGGTGCAGTTATAGTTAAAAATGCAAATCGGCCTGTTATAGCGCCACCATGAGGCTGATGTGAAAAGTTTTAAGTGCCATTTCTTCCTCGGCCTAGTGGGAATGTGCGTGTGCAATTTTATGGAAATGGCAAGCTGCGTTCATGATTTGAGGCAGTTTGTTCAAAACGGACCAATCCTTCAAACTTTGGATGGTAACCTTAGCCAATGAGGATGGAATATGGGAAATCGGACAGATCAGGGTTGATCACATGACTATAGAGATACTGTGTACCGATTTGCATGAGGTTTGGTTAAAAACTGTAGGAGTAATGGGAAAAAATGGGTTTTGCACAAATCGGCCTCCTGGTGGCGCTATAACAGGCCCATGTGAAAAATTTGAGGCAGAGGTTCTGAATTGGCATCCAAGGAGTGTGTGTGCACAGTTTCGCAGCGACCGGGCCAACGGTGCCGGAGATTTGGTGCTAACACACAGACAGGACACACGGACACACGGACGGACGGACGGACACACGGACGGACGGACAGGGGCGAAAACATACTCTCTCGCCATGCCTTTCGGCCTGGCGGAGACAATAAGTCTTGGACTTGTTTCCATTGTGGTCCTATGTATTCAATTCATCAACATAGCATAAAAATGACACAATAATAATATTGTAAAACCAGCTCCATACAGAATAATAACACTGACTGAACATCAGGAAATTCAATGATTGTTTGTTTCCTGCTTTGTGTCTTTCAGACCAGTTTTTCCCCCATCGTGCACACAGAACACACAACCAATGAATACAGGTAGGTCATCCTCAACAGAAGTAGAAGTTGTGTCTTTGAGAACATCAGCTGATCATTCACCAATTCAATTCAATTCAATTTTATTAAAGTGTCAAATCACAACAAGTTGTCTCAAGACACTTTACATGTAGAGTAGAGACCCGACATCCCACCCTGAGCAAGCAATTTTGCGACAGTGGCAACGAAAAACTCCCTCTTAACTGGAAGAAACGTCAGGCAGACCCTAGGCTCTAGGGGTCACCACAGCTGAGTCTTCCTGTTTCCACTAACATGTTGTTTCTATTCAACCAACCACTGTGATGGTAAATGAACTGGATGCAACATGAGGCAACATGACACCTACTGAAGTCAATAGATGATATCAATAAATACTGGTTTTGGGGTGGCGGTTGTCAAGTGGTTAAGGCGTGTACCACATAGACTTTGATGCCTGACATTGTGTCTCGGGTTCGATTCCAGAGCCAGACGGCGGATTTCCTGTATGTCATTAATTCCATGACTCTCTCCCTGTTTCTGTCCACTGTACTAACTAAATAAAGGCAGAAAGGCCCCCAAATTATCTTAATACAAATAAATGCTTGTTTTGTGTCACAGTTTCAAGTTCCCCGAGGCGGGGCTGTTCCAGTGCAGAAAGACAGGGTTGGCGTTTGGAACGACCGGGGAAGGAGAAGTCCTCTACAGGACTGTTCAGTGGGATGAGGACCAGCTCCAGTCAAAAGGAGGGACTCCTGCAGGTCCTCTGTTTGACATCCAGTGTCCTCAGCAGTCTGTCTGCCAGCTACACCTGCCACACTGTGACATCACACCTGGTGAGGCATCCAATCACTTTCAAGTTTCTTGTTTAAAGTCACACTGTATAACAAATCTGTTGAAATCCAACACTTCTCAATGCCTTCTGTGTTCTGAGAATGAAACTTAGTGTGTCTGACACACAGCGAGGAAGAGGCGGATCGAAGTTTAAAGCCCACAAGGGTGAGTCTGTTGACCAAATGGTGAAAAACAAAGGATAGATGAGGGGCGTGGCTCCACTGGTTCCCACAGCTCAGCTCTGATCCAGGGTAGTGGAGAGGAGAAGTTGAGTCAGCCATAATAATCACGATGATAAACAAATGAAGGAAGCACACTGCAACTGCATGAAGGTTAAGCAGACTGTAAGCACTACAACACTAGAAAGCTAAATGTAGAGTAGCTAAACTTTACCATATGTAAAGATTGGATAAGACCTGGTTGGTGTGCAGACCAGGTTCTTGTGGAGTGTGGAGGTGATTAGAGACGAAGGGGAAGTGTGATGATTGTAGATGAGAGGCAGGTGGAGCTGTCAACACCGGCTGACTGATGATGGCCGAGTCGTAACACACAGCCAGCTAATGTAAAACTATGTGGATGTAGAGGTGAGTCGTAATGTAAAACTATGTGGATGTAGAGGTGAGTCGTAATGTAAAACTATGTGGATGTAGAGGTGAGTCGTAATGTAAAACTATGTAGATGTAGAGAGTCGTAACACACAGCCAACTAATGTAAAACTATGTAGGCGAGCTCTCAGCACACAGAACACATTGGGAAGTGTTGTGTCTGCTTTTCACATCCTCCTCACAATGAAATCATAGGATTTATGTAAAATATCTGTAAAATGTGCAAAACCTTTCACAGGTGATGACCTTTGTGTGGCCAACATCACAGATGAGGGGATACAACTCTTAAAACCTCTGAAAGTGACCCAGACTCACATGATTGTAAATGTGACCCACCTGTCTCTCTGGGGTCTGGTGTGGATTCACAACTACTTGAACCCGAAACCTAAACAAATTGTTGGTCAAGTTCTGCTGTTCCTTCGACTGCCAAGCGAAAGACATGAGATGAATGTATTCCTGCTGCCATGCAATGTGCCTCCCGAAGAGGTAAAATGTAATGTAGTAATGCTAAGTAGCTTCATCCCTTAAAGTTTGATTATCTTCAAACGTATTGTACTTCAACATAAAATGGATTGTGATGCTAGTCTGTAGGTTTGAGCACATTGACAGCCAATATCAGGCCAAAGTCCATAAAGAGCCATGTCAAAATAGACAAAATAGTTTATCAACAGTGACAAATAATGGTCTAGAGTTAGTCTATACCAGGCATTATGATGGAACCATGTGGTAAAGTGTGTGTCATTGCAGGTGAAAGTACAATATCAGCAGGATGTACGGATCATGAATGCACCTACATGTCGGCTCACCGCAGACACATCGTACAGTCTGCACTGTCCTACACATGAAGCACAACCAAAGGTATCACACACGTGTTGGTATAGTCCTACTACTACTACTGCTGCTGCTGCTGCTGCTACTACTACTACTACTACTACTACTACTACTACTACTACTACTACTACTACTACTACTACTACTACTACTACTACTGCACACAGGCAGTGCACACAGAGACGCGCACACACAACCCGAGCACGGTTTCATAGTAAGCTCCACTTGGGCTCCTTCCGCGTTCGCAACTACTGCTATTACTTCTACTGCTACTGCTACTATTACTACTACTACTGTAAAACGACTGCCACTACTACAGTAATCCAATGTAATAGTAATACATGTATGTGTGTCTTCAGGCTGGGCTTTATCATCTGGAGTTTGGGAAGAATTACCAGCCAACATTTGAGGTGTTCATGGATCTGAAGACAGAATACTTCTCATTGGCGGTACGAGGACCTGAGGATGAGCCGGTGTGGGAGGGACACAAGCTGAGAGTTAAAGGTACAGTTCTTAAGCCAAGTAGATTTGCACATACCTGTAATTGTCTCCGCCAGGCCGAAAGGCATGGCGAGAGAGTATGTTTTACCCCCCCCGTCCGTCCGTGTGTGTGTGTGTGTCCTGTCCGTGTGTTACCAGCGAATCTCCGGCACCGTTGGCCCGCTCGCTGCGAAACTGTGCACACACACTCCCTGGATGCCAATTCAGAACCACTTTTTCACATGGGCCTGTTATAGCGCCACCAGGAGGCCGATTTGTGCAAAACAAATTCTTTGACATTACTCCTACAGATTTTATCCAAACGTCATGCAAATTGGTACACAGTATTTCTAAAGTCATTTGATCAACTCCGATCTGTCCGATTTCCCATATTCCATCCTGATTGGCTAAGGTTGGCTTCCAAAGTTTGTAGGATTGGTCCGTTTCGAACAAAATGCCTCAAATCATGAACGCAGCTTGCAATTTCCGTGAAATTTCACATGCACATTCCCACTAGGCCTGTTGTAGCGCCACCAGCAGGTCTAATTTAGCAAAACACATTTTTGGAACAAAATGCCTCAAATCATGAATGCAGTGTCCGATTGCCGTGAAAGGCCTAGGAAGAAATGGCACCTTTTTCACATTGGCCTGTTATAGCGCCACCAGGAGGCAGTGGGGCGGCAGTGGCTCAGGGGTTGAGTGGCCGGGTAGAGTGAACTGGAAAACCCCAAGGTTCCCAGTTCGATCCCGGGCTGGGGCGCTCCCCTAGAGTTAGTGTCGAAGTGTCCTTGAGCAAGACGCTGAACCCCTAATTGCTCCCGATGAGCAGGTTGGTGCCTTGCATCGTTTCCTCCACCATCGGTGTATGAATGTGTGTGTGAATGGGTTAATGGCACAATCAATGTAAAGCGCTTCGGATAGAAGCGCTATATAAATGCACCATTTACAATAACGTACCTGACCTGGCGGAGACCTGTGCTCCGAGGAGCACTTTTTCTAGTTGTGTCTGGGTTTCTCCTGTGTATTTAGGAGCATCTACTGAACAGCACACAGTGATCAGTTAGTAGTTCAGTGTCATGGTCAGTGTCTCAGATCCTGATTCCACAATGAATTGTATTTGAATACATGGAGCTCCTCTTAATGTGCAGGAGACAGGTTGGTCCTTTGAGTAAGAGGTGAAAACATTGTTGCTGCAACATTTAAATATCTACCTATAGAAGTCGGACAATATGAAATGTGAAATGCACACATTTGGTTTGACGATGAATGAATCCTCTTTTAGGTACTCTGTGGGAGCAAGTTACTTTTCCCCTACCAATAGTGGCCTTCCGAATCCCCCCATCTTTTACCTTTAAATGCACTAAATCTCTGTCTGTGAGTTATGCAGTTTCCACTGCAAAACTCCAGAACTGTATCAGCATTATGATAGTGGGTATGGAGGGTGATCAGCTGTTTCTAGAAGGGCAGCAGCAGCATGTGATAACAAAGCAACAAAGCTAAAGTTAACCTTTTAAATGGGTCACTGTATAAGTGAAGTGTGTATGTGATTGGTTGAGAATAGAAGCGTGAAGATGAGACAGACCAATGGTCAGCCACCAGAACCTGCACTGAGTTTCCTGACTGAACTTGCTCTACACATTAAATGAACTGCACTCCATCTCCCATATCCTCACACAACTCAACTTTTAGACATCGATAAAAACACCATTTCAAAGACCCAACTGACTTTAACTTGATTTAATGGTTAATTTATTTACATTTATACATGACATAAAAAGTGATTTTTTGAAAGATGTTATATTTATGGTTTATTTTTGTATTTTCAAGCATATTTGATTATGTGTGACTGGTGGGTAAAAAGTAAACTAACACTACAGTGAAATATCCCTCACTCTTTAACATGTGCTCAGCCCCCGGCCATGTGCTCATGAACGCATTAAAAGAGCTTTCATTGAATACTTTTTGGTGAACGGTGAGCTGTACACATCTTTTTGCAACTAATGAACGCAAACATGAGCATCATGTTTCAGTCAACAGTTGTACATCTGAGTTCAGTATTCAGGATTATCATCTTATCCATAATAGTGCATTCAGCTACTACTTTGATGACTAAAATAATGTTGTATAATTAGAGGATATTATTCAGATTAATATAATATTAATCATGTGTGTAAACCCTGCAGTAAAGGCTTTCACTTCATGTCATCCACAGGACAAACCAAACCAACGAGAATGAACCCCATCAGCCGTTCTGTTTCAGGTACACACCCATTATCTTCATATGTGTTTTTCTTTCTTTCAACTTAACAATCTTTTTCACAGTATGTTATCCATTGATTTGCATAAAGGCAAACAGGATTTCTTGAGGGAAAATCGGGAGGCTTTAGTCAGTAAAGTGAAGAATGTGGGTCCCATCGTTGATTAACTGAAATAAAAATAGAGACCAGGCATAAAACAATAATGGGACGCGCGTTTGCGTGTGCTCCAAACAAATTCAGAGAACAAACTAAGATAAACGGAGACAAACAAATCGAAATGACATATAAGTGTTATCAAATTGAAGAGTATTAAATATGAGTGAAGGAGGTGATAAGATATCGCTCAGAAGTGCTAAAAAAGACACGGCTCTAAACGATATGTCGGTCATGGAAGAGCTGAAGAAACTAAATGAGAAAATGGACGAGACACGCTGCTCGCTGGAGAAGACATTTAAAGACAAAATTGAACAAATGGGCTCCTCTCTGGAGAAACAACTTGATGGTAAAATCAACAGTCTGCGTGACTCGATGGTTACACTGGTAAAGCAGAACCAAGTCGACATGAGAGCAGAACTGCAAAAAAAACAAAGCGAGATTCAAGCCAATGTGGATATGGAAATCGGGCACGTAATTGCGAGAATCGACCAGGTGGAAGTCAACTTTAACAAGAAAGTTAAACGTGCAGAATTCGACCCCGATGTTTCCATCGTTATCTCGGGCCTGCTGTTTGAAGATGGTGAGGATCTTATGCAGAGAATGAACGCGCTGCTGGCTGAGGGGCTGCGGTGCGACCCGGTACCGGTGATTGTTGCCGTGGAACGGCTGGTACCGAGAGGACGGGGCCCGGGGCTGATTAAGATGGAACTGAACACAACTGGAGATAAAGTGGCAGTGCTGAGACAAAAAAGGGAGCTTAAGGACAACACGACATTTGGCAAGGTCTATATTAGATCAGCCAAATCACACACTGAACGTCTGATCGATCTCAACTTCAGAACTATCCTTGAAGAGATGCCATCGGGAAAGGACTTCTTCATCACCGGGAATGGCCGAGTAATGAGACGGGACACTGAACGTGGACGTGAACCTGACCGCTCCGGAGTTGGCAGGGTCGTGACGTCAGAGAAAAAAGGAGAGAAGTGAGCCGCGTCTACAACCACACAGATTGATGCCAAAAATCTCTCTTTAATCCACTGGAATGTAAACGGATGGACAGACAAGAACCGTGAGTTAAGAACTGTGATTTTAAATCACCTACGACCAGACATAATCTCATTAAATGAAACTCATCTAACGGGAGAGGCTTCTATTGACTTGGATGGGTATGTCTGGTATGGGAATAATAGAGAAAAGCATGTTAAGGCACCAAGGGGTTCAGGGGGGGTTGGTATTTGTGTTAAATGTGACTTATTAAGTTCATATAAAATTAAAGTGATCAGTAAAGAGGTGGATGGAATTCTTGGTTTACATTTTATTAGCTTGAGCTCACAATATTGTTTTGTTGTTTTTTCATGCTACCTTCCCCCTGAGACATCCCCATGGGGAAGAGATGCATCCGGTTTTTTTGGTCATTTACTGAGTCACATGTATTTATATTCCGATGTGGATGCCATTTATGTTTGTGGTGATGTAAATGGTAGAACTGGTAACCTAGAGGACTATGTGAGGGAAATTGATGATGTGCCAATGAGAGTTGTTCTAGATGAGGGGGTAAATAAACACGGAGAATCATTGATAGAATTTCTTAAAGACTCCAAAATGTGTATTGTAAATGGCAGAATATGTCCACTAAATGACAACTACACCTCAATATCTATAAAAGGAAAAGCAGTTGTAGATTATATAGTAACTCCTTATGAGTGTTTGAAAACATGTACACTGTTCAAAGTGATAACTTCTAATCAAATGGTAGAATTAACTGGTTGCATGCATCTCATTGGAGAACGTAGTAAAGTGCCTGATCATTCCCTGTTAGTAATGGATTTTACAGTAGGTTATGGAACTAAGATAGATGTAGATTTAGCGAGGGAAAGTGACCAACAATTTAAACCTTATAAAAGAAGTGTAAGCAGAAAACTACCAAATGATTTTTTGTGTTCTAATATGAGATGCAAAGCATTGATAGACCTGGTGGATAGACAGCAGGCTTGTTTTACTACACAGGAGATGTTAGATAGTTGGTATGGTGATCTATGTAAATTAGTCCATGATGAAATGGGAAAATACTCTCAGGACAAGCCATATACTACTAAAACAAAGAGAATTAAGCAAAGCAAACCATACTGGAATAAAGAGTTGCAGGATCTGTGGTACTCTATGCATAGTTCAGAACGATTGTTTTTAAGATGTAAAGGAGCTATAGGGGACAGGCAGCAACTGTTAGATAATTTCAGACAATGTCAGCATGCATTTGATAAGAGATACCGTTTCTTTAAACGGAGATACCAAAGAGGTCAGCTATTGTATCTGGAAGAAATCCAATCATCAAGCCCTCAGCACTTCTGGAGTGAAATTAATAAGTTAGGACCAAGACGTAAAAAATTAATTCCAATGGAAGTATGGGGAGAAGGGGGAAATCTGATAAGAGAGACTTCACAAGTGTTGTCTAAATGGGAAAAAGATTTTGCCACTCTATTTGAAAATGATGCAATAGGCTTTGATGATGATTTCTTTCAGGAAATGTGTCGATTAAAAAACAACTGGGAAAAAGAAATGCAAGAAGCAACATTTCAAAGTAATGGGGACCTTAATAGGGAGATTTCTATGGGGGAAGTGCAAAAGGTTATTGACAAAGCTAAAATAGGAAAAGCTACAGGTATAGAAGACCTACCAAATGAAATTCTAAAATCACCTAAGCTTGCCCAAATTTTGTTTAATTTGTTTTACAATTGTTTTGAACACAGTAGAATACCATCAATATGGTCTAAGTCCATCATAAGCCCCATACCAAAATCACAGAAAAATGATCCTAGAGTTCCCCTTAATTATAGGGGAATTAGTTTGATGAGCACAGTTTATAAATTATATTCATCTTTACTTAATGAGAGATTGATGGAATTTTTAGAGAAAGAACAGCTTCTGGTAGAGGAGCAGAATGGCTTTCGTAAAGCCAGGGCTTGTATTGACCACATTTATACAGTATGTGCCATAGTAAGAAATAGACTGAAGGTAAACAAATCAACATACGCGTGCTTTATTGACTTCCAAAAAGCCTTTGATTTTGTCAATAGAGACCTTCTTGCCTATAGATTGATTAAGACTGGTGTAGATGGAAAGTTTTATCAGGCAATTAGCTCACTTTATAGTGCACCACAAGCATGTGTAAAGGTAAATGATGCTTGTACCAACTGGTTTCCCACACCATCAGGAGTGAAACAGGGGGACGCTTTGTCCCCTACCTTGTTCGCTGTATTTATTAATGATTTAGCTAATCAAATCAAACCACTAAATTGTGGAGTCAAATATGGAAGTGAATATGTCAGCATTTTAATGTATGCTGATGATATTATCTTAATAGCAGAGACAGAAGTTGACTTACAAAGAATGCTAACATGTGCAAGTAACTGGTGTAAAAAATGGAGACTTTTGATAAATGAAAAGAAAACTGAAATCATGCATTTTAAAAACCCTGCCATGCGCACAAGTGACTTCCAATTCCAATTTGGGGGATCAAAGTTGAATTATACAAAGTTCTATAAATATCTGGGCTTTTATTTGGATGAGCATATGCATTTTATAAAAGGAACCACTTTATTGACAGAATCAGCAAATAGAGCACTAGGAGGAGTCATAGCTAAAACAAAGATCCTGAGGGATATGGGTTTCTCAACCTACTCCAAACTATACCAGGCTTGTGTGTGTCCAGTGTTGGATTACGTAGCAGGAGTGTGGGGATTTAAACAATATCCTAAAAGTGAGGCTGTCCACAATAGAGCTATGCGGTACTTCTTGGGAGTACACAAATTTACGCCAACCCTGGCCATCATGGGAGATATGGGGTGGGAACCCAATGAGGTTCGGTGGAGTGAGCACATGTTACGTTTGTGGAATAGAATACTGGGGCTGAACACCAATAGAATTGTAAGAAAGGTCTTCGAGTGGGACATTTTGATCAAAGGCGCTTGGGCTACGGACATGTATGATATTCTTTTGAGATCAGGGTATGAAGACCATTTTTATAATAAAGAAAAAGTAGAGACTATGGTAATAAAAGAAACTATTTTTCAACAAATAAAGGACAGATGGGCTCTGGATATATGGTGTAAACCAAAGCTCCGTACTTATTGTGAGATAAAGCATGTCTATTGTCCAGAAAATTATGTATTGTATCATTTGTCAAAAAAGAAACGAAGCCTATGTGCTCAAATCAGGGCTGGCATACTTGGTCTTCATATTGAGACGGGTAGATATGTAGGCACGGTGGAGGAGGATAGATTATGTGGTTTGTGTGATCTTAATGAAATTGAAAATGAAATGCATTTTGTTTTGTATTGTCCATTCTACAACTCTATCAGGCAGAGACTTTTTAAAAAGGTAGATCCTAAATATGAACTTGTGTGGTTGGAGGATTCAGAGAAACTGAAATGTCTCTTTCAACATGATATTTTTTCATTTGCTTCATTTCTTGACAAGGCCTGGTCAATGAGGAGGAGGGCCATTTATATGTAAAATGGGATTTTCTTTTTTTTGTTCTTATTTTGTTCATATAAGTACTATACGCATGTTTTATTTAAGTGGTATGTTATAATGAAGGACGTAATATGAACAGGAAGGACTGTTAATGGACTGTTAATGTCTTGTTTTCTTTTTGTGTAATGTGTCATATAATCCCATATGGGATGGGCCAAAAAGGTGGCATGACACGAAAATAAAAATTTCATTCATTCATTCATTCATTCATTCATTCATTCATTCATTCATTCGGTACTAATAACTAACTGTAACTGTATTGTGTCCTGTTGTTGTTTTTGTCAATGAACTGAAAATACATGTTCAGGTGGGTTGCCAATTTCATACAATTGGGGGCTGAGTACCCATTTATCAGCTTAAATGTTACAGTGTTCAACAGTTGCAATTTTGTCTGCTCATTTTAGTCAGATTGCTTGGTTAGAACGACCTTGTATAATTAGTGATATGTTGTTGAACCGGCTGGCTCTCTCACTGATCCACTCCTTCCTGTAACCTCTTTGCCTAAAGCGGTCTTTGTTCATCAAAGTCCTGCCTCATCAGAGCTACAAATCAAAGCTGCATAATTTATATCATGTTTATCATGTGACATATTAGAAATACGGCCACCTGCATATATGTCTCTACATACATGTACATATGTACACATATATGTGGCATATATGTGTACATATATAAGCTATATATGAGACATATATTTTCTATATATCCACATACATGCACATATATGAACCTGAATATGGCATTATTATGTATATTATATACAATATATGTATATAATATACATCCATATACACCTAATATATAAACACCTAACTGGACCTCCATATACAATATATATTATTATGGCATTATTATGTAATATGTACTGACCTCTATGTGTCTCTATGTGAATCAGTTTAATATACATGTTATGTTTTTTTTTTTCGTTCTTTTTTTACCAGACTTGGAGCGTATCAATACAATTCTGGATGATCTGGAAGACGATGATTTCAAGAAGTTCCAGAGGCTCCTGCGAGAACCTGCTAACCTTGACGGCCAAGACCCGATTGGAAGAGCCCTTCTGCAGAACAAAAACAGGATGGAAACGGCTGATGTGATTCTGAAGACATACCCCGATAATGTACATCAGATCATGGTTAAAGTTCTGGGGAAGGTTGGCAGGAATGATCTACAGAAGCAGTTTTAGGCAGGTGAAGAGAGGGTAGATGTGTTCACAAGTTGATGCAAAAACTATAGATTGCATCCATATAATCCATCAACGATCCTTGACAGTGTGACCACGCTGAAGCAGCAGAGACCTTGATCAAAGCTCTTGCCATAAATGAGAAGTTGGTCATGATGGAGTTACTGGGTCTGGAATAATACCAGGGAGGGATCCACGGTGGGTGGACCTGCATGGAGAGGCACAGGCCCACCCAGATTGACTCTGCATGGGCCTACCCAGAGTTACACATTTGTCCTAATGTCAATCAAATGAACTGAAGCATACATAATGTGATAATGTACAATGTTGTTGGAACATAAACACAGACAGGGTGACGCTGAGCCTTTCTCACATTTGTTTATATGTTTCATGTGAAGAACCTTTAAACTGTTTACCAATATCTAGGTAGGTTTATATGGGAAGATATTTTGTAATAAATAAAACTAACCCTTGGATAAGACTTATTTTTTAAATGAAATGATTTAGTCTACAGTTCAGACATGTACATTGTAACCTATTCATTATGCCAGGATCAATTAGACTGTAAAAAAGAAACTAAACAAAGAGTAATATCCTACAAAATATTATTGTTTATGTTTACCAATATCTGCTGTGTTTCATTATTCATCAGGCTGTAGGTTTATATGGGAAAACATCATCAGGCTGTAGGTTTATATGGGAAAACATGTAATAAATGAAACTAACTCTTGGATAAGATGTGACTTCTGTTTGTAATGAAATGATTTGGTCTACAAACTATAACTGTAACCTATTCATTATGCCAGGATCAATTAGACTGTAAAAAAAATAACTAAACAAAAAGTAATATCCTACTAAATATTATTCGGCGTCTATCCTACTGAACGTTTTACCAGAGAAAGAAAGGCAGGGGTTAAAGTAGGCTTAATTTGGCCAATATTAAGATTGTTCAGTAGGCTTGAAGGGAACTCTGAAATGTAATTGTTTTTTAGTAATGTACACGTTTTGATTAGAAGCTAATTAATTAAGTGCATAGAATTCGTTGTTGACCAGGTATGTGAAATATGTGAAAAATAAATCCAAAGATACAACACAACTGTCCTTAGACTAGAGTATGTACTTTTTAACGAATAATAATACAATTTCATGTTTAGTTTTTGTAGAAATAGTAGAATGGATGTCTACCAAAATGTGATTTGTACTCATAGTATCTTCATTTTAAGGTTGTTTTATCAACCTTAAAATCATCAACACTGATGATACGTCCCAGGTGCATCCATGTGATGTTTTTTCGTTATAGTTATTCTATTTATAGTGGCTCATAGGAATTTATAGACTACGTGACAACCAGGAATAGATTGGTGACCACCGGAGAGACGGGTGACAGCCGGAATGTAGATGGCATCCGGGAGCAGTTTGGGTTGGCGCCCCCAGTCTGTGTCTTCCGTGAGGAAGGAGCCCAACAAATCCACGGTGAGGCCTTTAGGAGGGCCATTCAAGCAAGACGCAAAGGGAGCCTGCAGTACCACCACGGGCCAAGACACCATCACACCAGAATGAAATGTTTGGAGCGGGGGAGTCTGGTGCAACGCTCAGGTCCTGGACCTGGTGAGACGGAGGAGGAGCGCAGCCAGGAGGCCATCCACAGAGCCTAGTCCCTCCACGTGCCAGAGCCTCTCCTCTCCCCCCATTCCTGGCAGAGTAGTTTTGGACAAGCGTATTGAGTGGCCCTGTCTTTCCCTATTTAGGACTGACCGTGGGTAGCTACCTGGGACGTAAGTCGGGGCTTGATCAACCCTGGCTGGGTCACCTGGGCGAGGGTGTATGTTGCGAGACCCGAAACATCCTATGACCCCAGGCTACAACACTGATGATACGTCCCAGGTGCATCTCGCATCCATGTGATGTTTTTTCGTTATATCATAGAGTCATATTCCCACAAAATCTGTCTTTCATGTCTTTCAACTCCATAGAGAAGGTTAACATCACAGGTTGAATCTCCTCACTGGCCTTCTGGCATGTGCACTAAAACCTCTCCAAATGGTCCAGAATGCAGCAGCATGCCAAAATATTCACATATCCCCCCTTCTCCGCTCCCTCCATTGGCTCCCAGTTACTGCCCTCACAGAGTACAAAACACTGATGTTGTCCTACAAAGCAACCAAAGCTATGACACCCCCATGTCTTCAAAGCCTGATAAAACCCTACAACCCATCCCACTCACTCAGATCATCTAACACAGGGAAGCTGTCAGACCATTTTGTTTAATGAATCCAGAACACAAGCAGATTGCTGTACTTTAAAGTTCTCTATAAGCAGCAATGTGTGAGTGATCATTCTGTGTATCAAATATAATTGTATTCCAAGACAACGTTGCTCTTCCATGGGCAGAGAGAGAGAGAGAGAGCATAAGATTGCATTGTGGATAATGGCTTGTGCTGTCTTCTCTTAACCCATTAAGACCGGGAACGCATCTCTGTCATTTTTAGATTTCTTTGGGCTTTTCAAAAATAGCAGATCTACAAGCAACAAGCTGTAGATCTGCTATTTTTGAAAAATCGTGAACATTTGTACAAGTCTTTGAATATATATATTTTTTAAAGCCACCGTTTTTAACTCAAATCTTTGCTTCTGGGGGGTCCCTGAAACTAAATATTTTGAGATGGGAGTCTGCAGTCAAATACATTTTGGGGGTCCTAGACATGAAAAAGAATCTCTGATTATAGCAACATAAGTTTTTTTTCTCCAAAAACTGTTAGGATTTAGAAGACATTTGTAGAATCCCCCAGAAGCAAAGATTTGAGTTACAAATGTTGAAAAAAATAACAGATCTGCAAGCTCATATGAGCTTGTAGATCTGATCGGTTTAATTATTGTAACGCTCAAACCACACCTATGCATAATGTAACGGGTAGTGCAGGTATTTAAGGGATAAGGATGGTGTCCCACACGAGCCGCCATAGTCTGCTAAACAGACCAATGGCGTATATACAGCTGTTATGTGTTTTGCTAAGTCCTGGAAAAGACGTGTCGTATCTGAGCCCGTTTGAAAGACGGAAGAAGAGATGTTCTCTTGGTGGAAATAATCACAAGCTTTCGAGTCCGGAGGAGTCGTTTCGACAAACACTTTATTGTCAAAAAGGCGAACAAATACAGGATTCAAATGTTGTACTGCGCCCTGAACTGAGCAGGGCTATTGCATATATACCGTTTCACATGTTACTGTATCCGGGGTTGATCTCAACACCCGCCTCCTAGTGACATAACTTTCGGCCAATCACAGAGGCTCTGTCTTTCTGTAGCAGCGGTTGTGTGATGAATTAGTATGCAAATGCAACTGTATTTAGTCCTTAGCATGTATCATGATCAGTACATTTGTTCCTTGATTTCATTAGTTAAACATATCTTCATTCAATTATCTACATTCAATATCTCACACACATTAAAATGAGACCAAAAGTTATTTCATTAAATCATTGCAAACCAAAGTTACACTCATACAGTCCTATTTAAAATACAGGTTCATTTCAGAGTTTTCGTGTGCTGGCATGTAGTTGCTATGAAAAGGAACTTAAAGAGAGTTAGGTGGTTACTATTTAGTATGTGAACTTCATTGATTATTTGATCTGTGAATCTTTAATCCAGTTTTATTAAAGCAGTATGAGTAGAAATCCTTGGTACAATGTATCCTGTGTGTATTTGTCGTATTATTTGCTATATTTTATATGACAGTGTGCAAGTAAAAGCAGATTATTAGTAGAACAAATATGCTAAAGTCAGAAGAGCAATCATGAGTGTGTGTGACTGAATGCCTGGTGAATGTGTGAATGGGCTAGTTCTAATGCAGCAACAGCTGTCAATCTAAAACAGCTGAGCCAAATGGTCATTGTGTTGCTCTTATTTTAGTACATACCTTATATGGCTATTTAGAATGGCATCTGTGGTAAAATGGTCTACTGACTCTACTATAAGAACGGTGTAAGATGTTTGTTTGGGATGATGGTTGTGCCCAGAGGGGGCTGCTGCAGGAGGGCTCTCTGCCCTGGGTTCTATGATGCTGTACTTGGATGAATCTGAATAAATGACCATGGAAACCTGGAAACCCTGACGTCTTCTCTTCTATTCTCCTCCATATTATTACCACCAACAAGCCTGCTAACCTGCAGTTAATGCCTCAAATACACGACATATTTGGCGAACCAGCGGCTATTGTTGCTTTCCTTTCCGAAGGCGCTTTAGAGAAGAACCTGTGTATTTTGAGGTGGCCGCAGCTGCGGGCCTGTGCGGAGGATCGGGGCCGTGGATGTCTTCCTACGGCGAGGAGGACCACCGCGGGGCAACCATGGAGGCGTCAGCGCGACCTGGGTTTCTACTATGATGACGACCTCGCAGCGGCGGCGACGCTGTGATGACTACCGCTCGTGACCGGATCTCGGATGGCTGCGGGTGACATCTACTCTTCTCATGGTGGTTGCGAGCGGAGCGCCTGGCTGTGTGGACGGCGGGGCGAAGAACTTGCTGGTCGAAGTTCTCCGTGGGGGGATGAGTTGGTGAGGAGCGGCTATCTTTTTGGCTGGAACAATGATACCATCTGGCCCTGCGCTCAGCTATTCTGTTGACGTGCGTGGACATTGAGTTAGAGGCGACGAAAGCAGCATTATCAGAGGGAACACTGAACAATGCAGGAGAGAGGTTGTATTTTAGTGATAAAATGGTTTAAACTACGGAGTGTTATTTTTGTTGCCGTGCGTAAGAGTGTTATGCGAGGACTTTGTTTCACTTTCTGGTCGCTGGGGTTTAATGTGGAGTTTTTTTATTTTCGTTGTATGCGCTGAAAGACTGAGATTGATGATGATCGATGCGCTGATGCTAGTCCGGAAAGCACAGGGTTGCATCCGGCACCTGAAAAGTGTGAACTCACATTCAGTGTATAGATATAGGTAACATTTTATCCTAGGGTTTAAAAACAACAGAGAAACCTGCGCACTGATTAGGGAATGAGAATGCATTTTGACTGGTGTTTTTATTTTCGAGATGCGAAATGAGAAAGTTCAGCACCGTATTGATGTATTTTCTTTTTATTTTGAAATTTAAGGTGAATCACTGTATGACTATTGTGTAATTCCTATTCCTGTATCTGAGTTGTTCTGTCTGAGGTGATGTTTGATGTTAATTCTTCCTAAATGTCCTTTGTTTAGGTTTCAGCCATTGATTGGTCATGGGCGGTGTAGGTGGGAGAATGTTGTTTTTTTATGTTTTTCTTGCAAACTGTTTTATTTAATATACGTGGTTGCGAAAGACGTTAAAGTCTTTCGTGGGGGGAATGTCGTATTATTTGCTATATTTTATATGACAGTGTGCAAGTAAAAGCAGATTATTAGTAGAACAAATATGCTAAAGTCAGAAGAGCAATCATGAGTGTGTGTGACTGAATGCCTGGTGAATGTGTGAATGGGCTAGTTCTAATGCAGCAACAGCTGTCAATCTAAAACAGCTGAGCCAAATGGTCATTGTGTTGCTCTTATTTTAGTACATACCTTATATGGCTATTTAGAATGGCATCTGTGGTAAAATGGTCTACTGACTCTACTATAAGAACGGTGTAAGATGTTTGTTTGGGATGATGGTTGTGCCCAGAGGGGGCTGCTGCAGGAGGGCTCTCTGCCCTGGGTTCTATGATGCTGTACTTGGATGAATCTGAATAAATGACCATGGAAACCTGGAAACCCTGACGTCTTCTCTTCTATTCTCCTCCATATTATTACCACCAACAAGCCTGCTAACCTGCAGTTAATGCCTCAAATACACGACATATTCAACAGGTTCTAGGTTTCATATCAGAATATCATTGTATTTTCACATTAGGTTCAATTATTGGTACTGTATAACTTTAGCAAATTAGCTGGAGGCTTAAAATACTTTGAACAGGTGAGCTTCATGTCAAATGGTTCTGCTCCCCCACCTCAGCTGTCTACTGATTCTGGAGATTCAGACAAAGGACTTTATCTGCCTTACATTCCAGAGCCGATAATTGCCGTCAGTGGTCCCTGCGAAGGGGTCTCTCACTGGGACATCTGTTCACAACAAAAGGCCTCACTATCTCTATTTCCATATATTTAAATTGATTCTAGCTGTCTTTTATTGTCTTACCATAGAAAGTGTAAAACCGGGTGGGTGTCCCACCCAAACCGGGTGGGTGTCCCACCCGGTCATTGATGTAGCAGGCTACGTAACTCCAGTATCTTCCCGGCCTGCACATTATTTTAGTAAAACAATGTACTTAAATCATAATTTCATATTTCTTGTAGCCTTCAGTCTTGAATTACACCACAGACGCGCTTTGATTGGCCAGTAGTCTCTTTGATTGGCAGTTGTGCCGAAACGCTCACCCCAAAACATGATTTATGACACTGTGGCGGCTCGTGTGGGACGACCAAGGCATGATGTAATGACACAGATTCATGAAAAAAAGCCTCAGTCTCTGCTAACTACTTATCTGGATGAGTCGTTAAAACGTCACATAGTTTAAATGGCAATATATTAACAATAGATTAATATACAGGCAGTATTGAAATGGACAGTTGAGGGGAAAAAACGGATGGCAAATCAACAGAGCAAAGCCAACACCTTCACCTGTTTCCCGTTCAAATCTTCTGCCCAGCCAATCAAACCAAAGTGATGCGATGTGAGTATACGTTCTAGCTAATACCACTCCTGAATCTCTGTCCTCCAGTGCCCTGCCAGCCTTATCCTTCTGTCTCTGACTTTGTCTATGACCCATGGTCAGAGATGGATTATAGCATGTGCACATTGTGAACGTGCACTGGGGCGCTGGACCCAAGGGGGCCCTGGACTCAAAGGGGGTGTTATGACCCGTGTGTGTGTGACCCAAACGCACAGCAAGGAGGAGGCAATAAAGGGTTAAAGCCCACCCGGGCGAGTTTATTAACAGGAGGTTAAAGAACAAGGTGGGGGGAAGAGGGGTGTGGGCTCCGTAGGTTGGCACGACTCAGCTAAGAATCCCAGACACATAGACTGGTGAAGATCTGGCACCGAGCTGCATGCAAGCCAGGCTTTTGTAGCCTCTGGAGGTGATTGCAGATGACGACCAGGTGAGGAGATTGGGAACGGGACACAGGTGTGCTGAGGTGTGCTGTGGTGTGCTATGGAGCCCTCAGGTGGTGCTGCCGGGTACAGAGAGACCACAGCACCAGGATGTGGAGGCGAGGAAGACGTAACAGGGGGCCTGGCACTCCCACCTGAAAATCAACATTTCCATTAGTCAGTGGGAGACTTGTGCTCAGAACTACTGAACTCAATCTGCACACAGTCTGTTGCATTGTCGTCAATTAGAACAAATTGTTTGCTGTTGTGTACTTGTCTTCATGGATGATACTGATTTTAAATGCTCAAGCAATATTCATATGCACTTGACAATGCAATGTGAAATCCTTGCACATGTAGGCTATATTTTGTCATAGAGACAAGACATTGAAATCCCAAATCTGATTCGACCTATTACATTCTGACTGGGGTACAGCACTAACTAGGGTTGATTTTGACAGCAAATTTTGATTTAGTTTTAGTCATAGTGTTTTGAATCAAATTCCATTTAGTTTTTGTCATATTTTAGTCAACTGAAATGTTTTACTGTTAAGTCTAGTTTTAGTCGACTAATATCATAAGATTATAGTCGGCTAAATCTACAGTTGATTTAGTCGACTAAAATGGCGGTGCCTTGATGGCGTCGTAATGGCTGATTTTACACTAGCGCGACGCGTTGTGAGCTTGTCAATCCAGGAGATTGTCAGGAGACATGGTTGAAATCCAGGAGACTCCTGCAGGATCCAGGAGTCTTGGCAGCTCTGTGTGAGTATCCTCCAACATTTATTTTATTGCTGCCAGATGAACATAATCAACATGATCAGAGATGTGCCGCAGACCCTTTGATTCTGGTGCCTCTGTTTTAATTCTATGGTCTGTGTCGCCCTCAAGTGGACAGACTCTACATAGCAGGCTGACAACATTTTCAAAAGGAATTGTTCTGCATCCACCTTGGTCTCTAGCCTGGTAGACTGGAGGAGCCAGCCCTATCGAAGGTCTTGAAGGGCGGATCCAAAGCCTTGTGCTCGGTACCAGCGCCGCTTCCTATTGCTTCACCAATCTATGTCCCCGCCTCTCCTCCCCCTCCCCAAAAAAAGGCATGGGTTTCCGAGGCTACTAGCCTGGTAAACCCCTCCCTCCGAAAATCTCATTTGTATTCGATTTCAGTAGTGAGTATGGCTGCATGCCATACTCACTACTTTTTGCCTTTTTTTCTGTGGCCGGCAGCTGGGTGGGATTTGTACCGTTGACTGACAACCCCTAAAGCCAATCAGCAGCTGGTTCCTCTTCAGCCAATCACAGTTTGTTCCACCACCACCAGAGCAAAGTGACACAAGGGGACTTTTGAAAGGGCCATGCCGAAAAATAGGTTGCTTTATTCGGATACATGCGTGTCACTACCCGCCCCTGCCGGTTCTCTGAATTTGTATTTTTAAATAGGCTCTGTCATGATTAATTGACCACATATATGAAGTTAAACAACTTAATGCTATCCGAACGATATCTTAAAAGTAAATTCTGTGCCACAAAAAATACGTTTGAGAGGTTTTTTAAAACCAAAACCAAAACAGCGGACACAATTTCAATCGCCACCGTAACATTTTGGTCGGCTGAACTCGGCTCCATTCGGGTTCACTCGGGTTCCAACTGATTGGCCAACCTCCGCTGTCAATCACAGAACAATGAGCGAGGACGGTGATAGGCCAGTCCATTTTGTGGACGACGGAGAAACGCCCAAACAGGCCAGACTCCTTCCTGAAATCAAATACAAAGGAGATATCTGGAGGGAGGGGTTTACTAGACTACTTGATCTCTGGTGCAGGAGGACAAGACACATCAGGGGTCTTCAACGTTTTTTCAGGTCAAGGACCCCTTATCTGAGAGAGAGAGATGAAGCAGGGACCCCTTATCTGAGAGAGAGAGATGAAGCAGGGACCCCTTATCTGAGAGAGAGAGATGAAGCAGGGACCCCTTAGCTGAGAGAGAGAGATGAAGCAGGGACCCCTTAGCTGAGAGAGAGATGAAGCAGGGACCCCTTAGCTGAGAGAGAGATGATGAAGCAGGCACAAGAAACATTCAGGATACGTTTTCTCTGCCTTAAAAGTATCTTTAAATAACAACTTCAACCCAGTGAGCAGTAAGGGCAGGTACACACTGTAGGACTTTTAAAGTGGTCGGGGGTCGTCTGATCGTTAAGCATTTCACACTACAGGAGTCTATAGGACTACTAGGATGCTATCCAGACCCGATACATACATTTGTTTTTATTCCAATTCATTTTAACCGACGTCTCATGAAAACGTGCACAGCTCCCGTGATATGCGCGAGACCGAGACAGGACGCTATTGATTGTTGAAATCAAATCATTAATTCTCTATTTCTCTGTATGTATCTCTCTCTCTCTCTCTCTCTCTCTCTCTGAAACAAGTCAACCAGCTTAAAAGTGCGCAATGAAACTCAGTAACAGCGTTGCCATGTCCGCTTATTATAAGCGACTTTGGGCTTGTTTTTCTGTAGAGTTGCTTGTAAATATTGGTTGTTGCGGGGTGCGTTTTTGGGGCTTATTTGTGTAGTTGCTTATTTGGCCTTGTTTCCCAATGTTGTTTAAACCAGTTGTTTAAACAACACGTAATATGTATTTGTCCACAGACCCCCCCGTCTGAAAATATGTTGTGCCATCATAGACCCCCATACAAGATTTGTGTGGATTTGGAAAATATTCCACAATTTTCTCAAGATTTTTCTTTGAAAATAGCTGCGACGTGTTGTGAGCTTGTAGATCGGCTATTTTCAAATATCCAATGTATTTGTAAATAGGTTTAAAGTGCTTAAGTGGCCTTTTCTTGGGCTTGTTTTCATAGACCTGGTTGCTTATTTCTCTCGCAACATCTGGCAACGCTGTTCAGACACAGCGCATGCTGCACTCACACTCTCACACACACACACACACACACACACACACACACACACACACACACACACACACACACACACACACACACACACACACACACACACACACACACACACAGAGCTCGCTCTCGCTCTCTGTCTCTCTCTCTCTCTCTCTCTCTCGCTCTCTGTCTCTGTGTCTCTCTCTCTCTCTGTACAATTCCTCTAAAAGCCCACCAGGCTCGCTCACTCTCTCATTTTGTTTTATAATGTTAACTTAATACAGGACTGGACGGTAATATTGCGGTAGGGACTGTTTGTTGTGGTCAGATCCAGCGACGCTCCCCTAGCCACGGTGGCTGTAATGTGCTCTCATTGGCTGTAGCGTGCATCTCCTCGCAGACCCTTTCATACTGTATGATACTGTCCGATCTCCTGTCTGCGACAGGGCCGAATAACTAACCAGATAGATATTTGAAAACGGTCGCAAAGCCATCCCAGAGCGGATGATCTTGGCCAGATCGCCTCGCTGAGCCTTTCACACACAGCGAGCATTATCTCGCCGATCACAGGCCGATCTGCGTCAGATCGGGAGGTTTTGTCGGCGAGCGCCAAAAAAGGTTGCAGACAGCATTATCGGACCAAATATCCTGCAGTGTGTACCTGCCTTTAGTCTCTGTACAGAGCTCTTAATGTTCAGGTTTTGTTCCCAGGTGCTGAAGAGGCATAATTCTCTGCACCGTTTGCTTCAGTATAAAAAGCATCCTTCGTATTAAAGTGTTCATGAATATTCCTTCAACGGTATGTGAACCTGTTGTTTGTTGTGTAGAAATCTTACAGCTCAGTTGAACAATGGTGAGATAATATTTAATCTGAGTCATATTCACAAGTTAATCATTAATCACGTCACTGTCATTATAGTACCTCACAGAAGCATTGTATTATATTGTGATATTGTGACTTATTTATGTACATTATAGTTGTATATACATTTTTGTTAGGTAAGATCTATGTATTTTTGTTAAAGGTAGGCATAGATTTGTCTTTCTTGATTAGTATTTTATGTCCAGGGGCCCACCCTGAGGTAATTTATCTAGGTCTGTTCAAAGTAGACAATCAGCCACGGTATTTTGGATTTTAAACTGGTGTTGGTTGTGTTTGGGGACTGGGAAGGAGGGAGTCCATTTTTATGTTGCACCTGGTGATCCCTAGGCCGGATCGTAACAGACACCTGGAATCATCTTTAAGAGTAAAGTTCAAAGTGTTCCACCTAGCTATAAAGACATTAAAAGGAGCACTTCACCCATTTTCAACCCTATATTTTCATATAATTGGTCCTCACTAATGCTCATGATTAGATTCTGTCTACTCACTCTGTTGGAGGGTTCAGAAACCCGCCTACCAGTGACATCATCGGTAGGCAGGTTTGGCCATTTCAAGGCAAGGCAGTTTTATTTGTACAGCACATTTCAACAACAAGGCAATTCAATGTGCTTTACACAGCACATCAAGCAAAGGAAACACAATTATAAAATGACATTAGGATGCATAAAACAAAATAACTGATACAGTTACAGTGCAGAAGAGAAAATAAAAGAGAACAAATAAAAGTAACTAGATCAAAGGCAGCATCAAACAGAAAGGTCTTTAGTTGTGTTTTAAAATAAATAAGAGTGTCAGCAGAACCTAGAGTTTTCTGGGACTTTGTTCCAGATATGTGGAGCATACAAACTACATGCTGCTTCCTCACGTTTATGTGTGGTTTTAGGGACAGAAAGCAGATCCTTCACCAAATGAGCTGAAAGATCTGGATGATTCATGATATCCTACAAGATCAGAAATGTATTTTGGCCCCTAAACAATTTGAAGCTTTATAGACCAACAGTAGTATTTTTGATAAATTCTTTGACACACAGAGAGCCAGTGTAAGGATTTAAGAACTGCAGTGATATGCTCCACTTTCTTGGTATTAGTAAGGAGTGGAGCAGCAGTGTTCTGGATCAACTGCAATCGTCTGATTTTTTTAGGGAGACCTTTAAATATGAATGTATAGATATATGTAAAGACACCGTTACAGTAGTCAAGTCTACTGATGAATATATAATTACATGTAAAGACATTGTTACAGTAGTCTACTGAAGATGAATGCATGGACAGGTTTTTCTAGATCCTGCTGAGACATTATACATGTACATGTCTATGAAATTAATTCAAGGACTCCAACGGAAACAAGTCTGCAAGGACTTTTTTGGTCGGACCTTTTAGACAAAAGTATTATAAATGTAACTGTGTTGTTTTACATTCTTTTGCCTGATAACATTTTCAATCAATCAATCAATCAACCAAACATAAGTCCTTCAACCAGTGCTAGATTTTGAGGTGATAGTAGGCTGACTTTGTGATTGTGTTTACATTGAGGTCTGGTTTTATTTTGTATTGATGCAAAAACAATGGCTTCTATTTATAGCATGCTAACTTTCTAGGAATAGAAAGCCTGTGATTTGTATTAGCTAGCAATCCCCATTGATGATGTCACTGGTAGGCAGGTTTCTAAACTGTCCACAGCCCTCCTCTGAGACACAGAGTGAGTAACAGACATGATGTCATATTATAATGAGCATTAGATATAATATAATATATAATGAGCATTAGTGAGGACCAATGATATGAAGATAATAAGAGTTCAATTTTTTTTTTTATCTGGAAATGTAGGACCACTAATTATGTATTTGGCAGCAGACTTAATTCAGAGACCCCTGTACAAGTTTTGTGTTGTTAAATGTTTCAAACAATATCAAGATATTTTGAAAATAGCTGATCTACAAGCTCACAAGTGATCTTGTAGATCGGCTACTTTCAAATGGCCAATGTAGAGGGTGAAAGTGGTTTAACTGATTTTGTTGCTATTTTAATTCATTTTGCTGGGGACCCCCTGGAACCCCCTCAAGGTCCCCTGGGGTCCCCGAACCACACTTTGAGAACCACTGATATAGTCAATTTAATGTTTAGAAACTATAGATGCCTAAAACTAATTGTTTCACTTGTGGCCGGGTGGGTGTATTGTGGGTGTGGCTCTGGCATCAGCGTGTATTTCAGCCTGACCGGGTGGCGGCTGGAGCAAACACTTCCTAGTACTAGGGAGCGGGCGACGGCAGCAGCAAACATTTCCCCACGCAGTTCCCCTGTTACACGACGAGAGAGAGCGTGTAGATACTCAGTGACAAAGGGTCCTGGTGAGTAACTTAACTGTAGTATAAAGCGGAGCTTGCTTGTATTATCATGTCGCTAGATTTATGTGCACTGTTTAGTTGTTTATACCGTGTATGGTCTTCCCTAGGGAACGACAGGCAGTGAACACTGAACAGTGAAGAGGCGAGGTGTTGTGCCTACGTCTGGCGATACAAAGGTATCGCTCGCTTCTTTTGTTGATGGTTTACACACATGCATACACACAGACTGTTTAGTATAAGTAGTAATACAGACGACCTGTCCTGATTTCCTTCAGGTTGGGGAAATAGACGTACCATTGCGGTCCGGGTGTGTGCTGTGTGTGTGGCGTTTGCTACGCCGGGTGTTTCATTAATTCATTTAAAGTGTAAGTCTAGCTCTCTCTCGTTCGTTGTTATTACCGTGCATTCCTTTGTATCATGTGACTGTGTGTGAGTGTTTATAATAGATATCGTGAAGCTAAATGATAACTGTAAATGTTTGTCTTATAGCAACAGTCAGCATTGTGTGTGGGGACTCACGTCTGTCCAGAGAATAGGGGCAAACAGTCTGGTGTCTGCGGTGAGTCTTAGAGCTCATATATATATATATATATATATAGGCTATGCACTTTGATGATATAATAAGGTTCATGAAATACTGTTATGCCTTGATATTCATTATGTTTCATTTCCATGTCATCATAACAGGTGGTGATCAACAGGTGGTCACTGCTTTAGCCTACCTTGTATGATAGGGGTTCAGTTGGTTAGGGTGAGCTGTTATATGAACTTCAGTAACTTCAGTCTGTCTCTCTTTTTAGTAGATCAATTGTTATTCATGTATTTGTAATCAAGACAATCTCTTTTTATTAGATCAAATGTTATCCATGTATTTGTAATAAAGACAATCTATTTTTATATTGCAATAATAAATAAAGATTATATATTTTAAATATAATTCTTTTGTCCGTCTATTATGTACCCCAAGCCTCCTGGTTACACACTGATGTGTGTTCACTGACAAAATATATAAAATGAATCCCTTTGCTAACTGCAACACTACTTTTGTGGTCTATCGTCTTCCATGTCCATGTGGTTGTTTCTATAGGTAGAACAAAAAGACGGTTTAGAGACCGATTGGGTGAGCACAAAACTGCCATCCGAGTAAATAACCCAGATTACCCTATGGCTGTTCACTATAATGGAGAAGGACATGGGAGCCCCTCCTCTCTCAAAGCTGTTGTCTTAGAAGTGATCCCTAATGATATTAGAGGTGGTGACAGACTAAAGAAACTGCTTTAAAGGGAGACTTTCTGGATTGTCACTCTACCAGCCTCTATATTTCCAGGCCTAAATGATGAAGTTGGCTTTTTGCCGTTATTATAGCTGATTTCTCCCCAGTTAACCTTTAACTTTTGGTGTTGGTTTTGTCACTTATGGTGTGCATAAGTATTATGTATGTTTTTGCATATTATGTATTATCATTTATTTTGCATATGATGACGTCATCTGTATGTGTAATGCTTCATTGGTCGGAGTCACTTGCTTGCCACCCACAACCTGTACTTAAAGAGTGACTAATCACCCTGATCGTTAAGACCCTGTTGAAGACCTAAGTGTCGAAACGCGTCGGTCAGCTGTTGCCTTGCTCATCTGCTAAAATAAATCCATATTTTTTTCCCTTGAAGACGGAAGTATGTTTTCCTTAGTCTGCCTCACCACAAGCAGAACTTTAGTTTCCTTTGCTTCTATTCCTACACCTGTTCCACTGAAGAACACCTGTTTTGAGCCACTGTGATTGAACCCAGGCAGCGCTTCCTTTTCTTTTGTGTTAGAAACTATAGATGTTCCATTTATTTGAATCTAATCTGCTTTGTCCATACTATTACTACTAGTATAATACTACAGTATTTGTGGAAAAACTGTTCTCAATCTTTCTAAAATCTTAATCATGTCATTTTCTACGGTTCATTTGGTGTTTGTCTGTTGGTCATGTTTTTACAACTGTTTTTACAACTGTCTGAGAGCAAAGTACACATCTACACTAATAGATAACTATATTACTTCTAATCTGTGGTGGACCATAACAGAGTACATTTATTGAGTATTGCACTTTACTTGAGTATTATTACAGACTATTTTTTTTCTCTTTAATTCTTTCTTTCTCTCTTTCTTTCTTTTATTATTATTATTATTATTATTATTACCTTTGCTGCTGCATTGTCTGAAGTAAGACAACTTTTTACTCGTTTGTACCAACTGTACACAATAAAGAGCAAACTTGAACCTTGCACCTTGAAAGGCTGTTATAGCTGTTATAAAATAGGGTCAAAAGCACGTCAGATGTTTTTCCACAGTTAGTAATTGAGTTTGAGGAAGTGTGGCCGTTTCTTTCAACGTCTCCTCTGCACATGACGGTAAAATGTCTCTGATTCTATCTGGATGGTAATTCAGCAGGTTCCTAGCAGGATATATTACAAATGATTGAGTCATTTATGTGACTGTTGACATTTCTGAGATAACGGTTTTATTCTTTTAAAATGCATATTTAATATTTACAAACCAGATTAACAAGTTAAATTAAAGTAGCTTACATTCAGTCCTGCATGTGCCACATGGGTTGTGCATGTGTGTTGCTGTATTAGGTGTGTAAGTTTTGTGATGTGTGTGTGTGTGTGTCTGTTTGATTTCCCCCTGCCCCATCCATCCCCGTAACAAATGCAGAAATAATGTAACAAGAGTCGGGGGCAGAAAAGAAGCGTATTTGTACGAAGATAATCATATTATAGTGCTCAGAGGGGGAGCAGTTAGGGGTTAAGTGCTTTGCTCAGGGATACTTCAACGCATATCCAGGGCTAGGATGTGAACCAGGGACCTTCTGTTTACCAGACAGCCTCTCTACCACATTCAGATATTAATCTTTCTCATTAATTGGCTGTTTTTGGTGTTATTTCAAGCACATTCCTTATTTGTTTAATGTTAAAGAATATTAAATATTGCACTTAACTTGTATCCATTACATGGCCTTGTTGAACTCTGAAACATTACATGTGGAGTTACCTGATTTTGCCCCCTAAAAGGTATTCATTTATTTAGTTGTGAAGGTAAGGGGGTGTAGGGTTGGACCATGTTGTGAAGGTAAGGGGGTGTAGGGTTGGACCATGTTGTGAAGGTAAGGGGTGTAGGGTTGGACCATGTTGTGAAGGTAAGGGGGTGTAGGGTTGGACCATGTTGTGAAGGTAAGGGGGTGTAGGGTTGGACCATGTTGTGAAGGTAAGGGGGTGTAGGGTTGGACCATGTTGTGAAGGTAAGGGGGTGTAGGGTTGGACCATGTTGTGAAGGTAAGGGGGTGTAGGGTTGGACCATGTTGTGAAGGTAAGGGGGTGTAGGGTTGGACCATGTTGTGAAGGTAAGGGGGTGTAGGGTTGGACCATGTTGTGAAGGTAAGGGGGTGTAGGGTTGGACCATGTAAAGGTAAGGGGTGTCATGCCCCTGTTTGCCTTGCAGGTCACCAGTGTTTAGGGAAAAAAACATGGACTCCCTTGCACTTCAGTCAGGGTATTTTATCTTAATTCCTCACCTCAAAATGTATTTGCAAGTCAACTGAAATCTCAGGAATGAAAATTGGATTATAAATTCATATGGCTTTTTGACAATAATTGGTGGACATCTTGGATTGATGCCAATGTGACCCACCCATAATGTGTCACATTTTTGTGTTGATTTATTTATTTTATTTAGTGATTTGAAAATCGTTTTGGAAGCTGTCATTGTTAATTTATCAGTATTCAGCTTGGTCAGTAGGGGGCAGTATCAGAGCGTTTTCTTCCTCATGGAATGCTATTACCTGCAGACAGGAAGCTACTGTCATTCTGATGAGAGCAACCAGTCTGAAAACAACTAAAACATTCTGTGTGCTTTTCTTTCTCCATTATTATCTGCATGCTTGTCCTGGCTACCTGGGACCTGCAACACCAATTAAAAATAATTCCGCTACTAGGATTTCTTTGGACTTGTATATGTATGTTTATTATGTATATTGTTCTGGACACCTCATAGAAATGATGTATGGTGGAAAACATTCTGTTACAATTACTTTGATGTGAAACGCTAGTTTGCTAGACTTTGGTAATAACATCCTGTAGTTCTGCTGTATTGGTTCAAAAATGTCTAAAAAGTTTTTCTGATATCTTATCTGAATTCCTCACTAAAAACATTATTTGGAAGTAAATTGAAATCTCAGATGAATGAAAGTTGGACTCACCATCATTGTATATGGCTTTTTGACAATAATTGGTGGCCATTTGGATTGATCCCAATTACACATATTTCCGCAACTAGGATTTCTTAGGACTTTTAGTATGTTGTTCAGGTGACTTCATAGAAATGGTCCGTGAAGAAAAACATTCCGTTACAATTACTTTGATTTTGACGTCCAAAATGAGCTGGTTTGCCTGGGCCCTATTCCTCGAAAGGTGAATTAAATAAGCCTGGCCTTAAGTCAAATCCAGGCTTGACAAAGTCGGGTCCGTATAGCCTGGTTTATTCGGTTCCTGGAACGCCAAGCCAGGCTGAAAAGGAGCGACTTTGTCGAGCTAGACCTTGTCAAGCCAGGCTGTGTCGAGCCAGGATAATGAAGCCAGGCTTCACGTATTTCTATAAAAGACCATGAAAGTCGATAGCAGAATCCTTGAACTTGACCAATCATGGAGTCCAAAACCAGAGCGGTGTTCTTCTCTGTGGCTGAACAGCAGCACTGCAGCGGCTCATTGAATCATACAAGGAAGTAAAATGTATTTAAGCAAGAAAGGAAACGCGACCGCAATAAATAGATCCAGGGAGAAAGCGTGGCAAAGTATTGCAAGCACACACAGGTGGACAAGAAATAAAAAATAATTTCTCCATTCACTAGAAATTGATAATTTAAAATATGCTCCTTATTGACTTACAAAGAGGCTCCTTTAAACCTGTAACTAATAATTTATATATATATATATATATATATATATATATATATATATATATATATATATATATGTGTGTATGTATGTGTGTGTATATATATATATATATATATGTGTGTGTGTGTGTGTGTGTGTGTGTGTGTGTGTGTGTGTGTGTGTGTGTGTGTGTGTGTGTGTGTGTGTGTGTGTGTGTGTGTGTGTGTGTGTGTGTGTGTGTGTGTGTGTGTGTGTGTGTGTGTGTGTGTGTGTGTGTATATATATGTATGTGTGTGTATGTGTGTGTGTATATATATATATACACACACAGGGGTGCACATAACTGGTGCGCAGGTGCGCATGCGCACCCAAAATAAATAATGCGCACCACATCAGACGACGCGAGGCGCTTTTGCGTACCAACAGCTGGGACAGGAATTTCCAAGCTTTTATTTTTTAGCAAAACTAAAAAATAAAAGCTTGGAGATCGAGGCTAGGAATTTACTTCCTGAAGCCACACTCACACAATCACGCTAAAGCACGCGTCGGCCCCATGTACAGCCATAGGCGCAGGGGGACGCATGCTGTGATTGTGTGAGCCTCGCATCCTGACACACAGACAGGCTGCGACTCGCAGCTCGCTGCTCGCTGCACGCAGCGGCTGTTAGAGGCACTCGTCACCGATGATGAACGCACCGTAATGGTGCAAAATATGCCTATTAACTCATTAAAACCAGGAAAGCATCTGTGTCATTTCAGAGTTTTGCGTTGGCTTTTCAAAAATTTCTTTTTTAAATCTTGAAAGTGTGAAAACTAGTGATTTAGAAGACATTTTTAGAATTGGCCTCAGGTCTTAATGTGTTAAATATGTGAAATATTCATGTTAATTCATGATTGATTGATTGATTGAATACTTTATTAGAAGTGTGCAGAAAAAAGCACATACAGTACAGTTCAATACAAGGTCTGCTAATAGGAATTAAAACCCAAGAAAGCAATTAGCTTGTTTCCATTGGGGTCCTTTGTACTCAATTCATAGAGGAACATGACATTTAAGCACTCAAACCCTCTATACTTAGTAAACTTGACCAGTGGCTCTGTACTTTCCCTTTTGACATTGTAGTTTTTCCCCTCTACACCAAACCTCTTATAAAAAAATAGCCGATCTACAAGTTACAAGCATTTAGATTGTTTCTTTCTTTCTCCCAGAATAGGGGATGCTAGGATTAAAGTAGGTGGCGCCCCCCCTGTAGTAACTCTGTGGACCCCCTAGGGGTACCAGACCCCCTGTTTCCAGACCCCCTGCTATAGAACCTCAGTGCTTGGAGTCAGTGAACCACTTGTCTGTTTCTGGATGCTATCTGCTATTCAGGGACCAGCCCCCTCGCTTTTGTATGTAGGCCTACAATTAAACTTGTGAAGCTGCCATTTCACCAACTATAAGTCTTATCTCTCACAATTCAATTCAATCTCACACTGCTATACTTTACGTGTGTGTGTGTGTGTGTGTGTGTGTGTGTGTGTTGAATTCTTTGAGGTGTTCTTTTGCTGTGTACACACACACACACACACACACACACACACACAGGTGTCAGACAAAAGAACACTTGAAGAATCGTGTTTTCATGGAGTATATTGACAACAGTGGATGTTTATGAATCAGTAAGTCTGTAGAGGTGCAGTTTGGACATTTCTATCTGATGAAGAGAACTGTGAATGAGATGAATTGTAATTTAGAGGTAATCTCTGAGTTACAGTGTTATAGGTCATAAGGTTATTATACAGAATATACAGAGGCTTTTCAGAGGACAGGAGGAGATTACCTGCTAAACTAGTTTATTGTTTGTCATGGTAGCTTCCTTGTGGTTTCATTCATGTGAATTCTATGATGATGAGAAAGTCTTAAGTCATGCGTAGGTGTGATGGATGGTGTGTCAGTAGAACAATAGAAACAGATGCATATCTGATGACAGATTAATGAAGGTATGTACGACATTTAAAGGAATGCAGAGTCACTAGGTTGATGCCAGGACTCCTAACCTTTGATCAGAGGTGAATACATATTTACCCTCTGTGAGTTTTCTCCTGTTTATTGTTTATTGTTTTAGTCTTAGTATTTTTAGTATATATTTGTTTACTGGGTGTACAGCACTTTGGTTCAACATTAGAGTTGAAAGGTCAGGGAGGCCCCACTAGACAATTATGTCAACTGAGAAGAATTTCAGAGGCTGAACCTAAGTAACCAAAAAATAATCAGTTGTATTTGTTTCATCAGTCTTTATGAACAGGCAAAGTAGACAACTACCTGTCCAGGGACCCAGAACAATCAGAATCCTCTCAGGGCCCATGGAAGAATCACCTCTGCTCATCAAAGGTTAAATATTTAGTTTTCTGGTTGACCCCAGACCCTCTGTATGCTGTACAACAGTGCTTATCCCTGCTGACCCCTACTTATGTCTGACAAGAGGTGAGACCCCCCTACACACACACACACACACACACACACACACACAATTGTGACGCACCGTGGGTGGAGAAGTATAAATCAAATTGAGCGTTGCTGCTCACTAACCACGCAGCTATGACCGCCCCCGTTGTTGAAGCACTCCTGAGCAAGACACTAACCCCTAACTAACCCCCCCCCCCCACTCTGAGCGCAAGCCATAACCATCTGAGCAGCCATCAGCTGGGTGAAGCTTTCCGTCATAAACATTAAGATCATATCTTTGAAAATCCTGGCAGATAAAAAAACACCTGAGCAGGTCTGAACCTGTGATTTTGCTTGTGAGGCAAGTTAGAGCCCTGCCACACACACAACCAAGCACACACACACACACACACACACACACACACACACACACACACACGTTTACATTTTACAAAGTTATTATTGTACTTTACAATAACGTTATATATGGTTGTTAACTATGTATGTTAAAGTTACACAGTGCACATGTTTAGAAATGATCAGGAAGATTACATGTGATTTAATGGCATCAAAGTATGATATTCTGAGGTATTTCTTGTCATAAGGTCAGCAGCATCATGTGTGTTTTAATATTATTATGAGTGACGGCCGATCTACGCCAGACGTGCTGGCCACTGGGAAATTTGGGACAATTCCAGAACGGCCGTGACATTCCAGGTCGACCAGGCCGGCCGTTAAAAAAACTAAACATATATATATATATATATATATATTTAAAAAAATCTCATCTGAAATGGCCAATCCTTGAGTAGCACCGGCTCACATTACCTCCAGTATTTTATCATTATTGTAAATTTTTCATTGTATATTTTTATTATAATTAATACAATTGTTTATTTTTATTATATAAATACAAATATACTGCTCATCGGTTAGTAGTATTTGGGACCTCGCGCTGCGCGCGCGTGTGTGTGTGTGTGTGTGTGTGTGTGTGTGTGTGTGTGTGTGCGCGCACACTTGTGTGGTTGTGTCTAGGTCTGAGATTAATTCATATTTTGCCGTTTCCAAAGAATTGAATGTGAACTCAAATTATTTCAGACTTTATGATGAACAAAGTGTAAAGTAACTAAGTACGCTACATCTCAGAGGCAAATATTGTACTTTTACTCCACTAAAATGATTTGAAAACTTTTGTTACTAATTACTTTGCAGATATAGATTATTACATTATGAAACATACATTAACCAATTTAGCCCAATTTTATACATAGGATATTTTCAAACATTTTAGTACTTTTACTTTTGGTACTTTAAGTACATTTTGATACCAATACTTTTGTACTTTAACTCAAGTACATTTTGAATTCCAGACTTTTACTTTTACTAGAGTACTTCTACATTGCAGTATTGATACTTTTACTTAAGTAAAACATTTGAGTACTTTTTCCACCACTGGTTAGGGCAGATTAGCCGACACCACCTCAGGACCGCTGGATAAGAGGGTCTGAATCTATGTGATCTAACAGAGATCTAGAACCACGTTGGTGTCGGCTGAAAAATTAACTCCTCTAATCTTGTTAGAAATACAAACTTTGGCTTTGTGGAGCGTCTACTATACGAACACAATGGGCCCGTGTTGGTGGGAGGGAAGCCGTGCGGGGAGGAGGGGGATATCTGTCACCATAGACATATATAAAGGTAGACGCTTCCTCTGGCTCTGAGGCGTCTGTCTGTATCTCGGGCGCCACATTGGAGGGGGCAAGCTTCCGCGTGCGTCACAGAAGGGGACGTTCGATAGGCCAATCAGAGGCAGGTGGGGGCGGGTCTTTTTTTAAGAGGCAGCCACGCAGCAATTACTGAGTTAGACGCGCTGTGATTGGCCAGTAGTCAACGCGTTGTGATTGGCCAGTATAGTCACTTTGAGTGGCAGCGTGCCCGCTCTAAAATGGCAGCCGCGATACAGGTCGCTCCAAAGAACTGCAGCGGCCAATGAGGTGTCTAGGTTTCTATATCTATGTCTGTCACTGTATGTACCTACGCAACAGTATGGTTACAATTCTTGTGACGCTATGTTAACTTAATTATTCAAATCATGAACTGGAATCATGTGTTTTGTTTTGTTTAAGCCAACAGGATAAAATATTCATATCTGTATAAAGTCATACATTGTACAAAACAAAACCGTTACTACTAAAGGGCTAATGAACACAAATGGACATTTGAGACAATTAGGCCTACATAAGACACAATGTAGTAACACAGAGGTTCTCACAGTGTGGTCCAGGGACCCTCAGGGTTCCATGAAGGTGGTCTAAATGGACCCTTACTGGTCTGTAACTCTGACAGGTACAGACTCATTTCACTGTGTATGCAAATATACAGAGACAAATACCACTAAGGAGTGTGAACAATTAAAAAAAAAATATTGATATATAAATATATATATAGATGTCTTCTAATTGTATATATATGTACTATTATTATATCTCCAACCAACCAACCAACCAACCAACCAACCAACCAACCAACCAACCTACCTACCTACCACAATCATGGGGTAAAAACACAACATTGATGTAAATCATTAAACTAATACAGTGATAAATGTTTACAGACTGTCAACATGTATGGTTAACAGCGTGTTATCTGACTCCGTTCATCTGTTTGTATTGAACAGCCTTTGTCGCCCTCATGTGGACAAAATGAATCACTACACGTGGAAGTTAATAAATCTACTTTTCACTCTGTTCATAAAATAACGAGATGACGCAATATGGAGCTACTTTCTACTATATAAGATGTTAAGATCTACAAGCTCTCAATCAATGAGACGCGTTGTGAGCTTGTAGATCTGCTATTTTCGGTGAGGGACACCGTCATAGAACAGAGCATTGATTGATTGATGTAGTTTATTTAGTAAGACATGAGAATAGTACATGACAGTACATAACAGTACATGGAAGTACAAATTCACAATACAAGGTCTACTAAACTGGAACTTTCATTAAGCACTAAGCTTGTTTAAGATGAGAACCCCATGCACACAAATCATGATGAAATATAAGAGGCAGATAGATATACACACTACTATACAGAATGTCATACAATCAGCTTTCAGGTTACTGGTATGAAGAGAGAAAAAAGAAAAGAAGAGAGAAAAAAAGAGGAAAATGAAGGAGGGGGGGGGGGGTAGGGGGGGTAGGTTAAGACTTAGACAGGGGCCATTTTCGAATTGCAGCCTCCTGAAGGTGTATCTTTAGGGCAGTTTTGAAAGTGAGTAGGGTTTTACACTCCTTTACTCCTTTTGGTAGGGCATTCCACATTTTTGATGAATAGCATGAGAACGAGTTCATTCCCTTAGTTGAGCCAAATCTGGGTTGAACATGATTTGTGGAGCTGCCTCTGGTGTTATGATCATGGACTGCATTAACATTTTGGAAGTATTTTGACAAATACAGGGGGATCCCAATGTTGTGGTGTATCTTGAAGACCAGGCCCATAGCAAGTTGCTGTACTCTGTCCTCAACCCTAAGCCGTCCAATCCTAGCAAAATGAGCAGGGGTTAGATGGGTTTTGTGATTGAGGCCAAGAAGTAGCCTTACAAGTTTGTTTTGGGATGTTTGGAGCCTTGTTTTTAAGGCCTTGGAGGTGTTGTGATACCATGAAGTGCATGCATAATCATAATGACCTTGAATGAGGGCCCCTGCAAGAATTTTCAGAGTATTCTTACTGACTAGACGATCAATCCTCCACAAATAGCGTGTTGTTTGGTTGACATTTTTGATCACTTTTTCGGCGTTTTTGTTACCAGAGAGGTTTGCCTCCAAGATGAAGCCCAGGTAGGTAATTTCATCCTTTCTTTTGATGACATCATCACCCACTTTGATCGTGAAACTCTCTGCCTTGCTAAGGTTAGGACTGGACCCAAAGAGGATGGATTCAGTTTTACCCAGCATCATGTTGACACGCTGACTGGCTGCGTCATGTCACATGTTAGCAACCACGTGACCACTTCCGTTTTCTCTTCAAAATAAAATGGTTTAGTGTCAAGCTTCACATGGAACGCTACGTGAGCACTTCTGCTTTTTCTTCAAAACAAAGCAGTGTCTCTCTAGAAGAACTACATTTCAAGGACTACATTTCCCATACACCATGGTAACGTAGGTGTTCTGGTAAGGATCATAGATATAGAAACCACTATGGCTTGTTTCCATTAACCCTGTAAGACCCGGATATATTTGTACTTGCAAATTGTCTTTTTTTAACCTCTCAGATGGTCTTGTAGGAGTACTTAGGAGAGGAAAATATTATGTTTTTTTATTTTTTATGTTTTGGTAAGTTTTTATGCAAATGTTTCCATATGGCAACGTTGGGTCCGTCAGGTAGCAAAATTTCCTATAGGCCATTTTTATGGATAACATGGCAAATGTGTAATTACTTCACTAAAACAACTTAAGGATTCATTTATATGGTTTATTATTTGGCCTCAGATCAATTATGAATAATATTTGGCCTCAGAACAGTATACATTATGAATAATAACACCAATAAGCCATATCTTTAAATCAATTTTATTAAAAGAACAACAAAATAAAAATCAGTACAATATATGTAGTAAAGAAACCTAATAACCTAAACCATTGTCAGTGGTCACACAATACTGTCTGGCCAACTCACTGATTTGCATTGATAACAGGATGCAAACGGATCTCCACCCAATATGACCCTGCACATTCCTGACAATTCACACCTGCTCTGCAAAATGACACAGGCACACCCAATCACTTTCTTTTCAGTTGTGATAGTCCCAGAAACAGTTTTTCTCTCCTGCAATGCACAGGCGGACATCACACTTGTTGCAGCTCATACTGGTGTAACTTGAACAACCAGTATTCCTGCAGCGCCCTTTCTGTGTCTTCATTGGGAAGTGTCCAACTTGGTCTTTGCAAACATCTGATGGCTGATGCGGTCGTGCCACCTTGTATGGAGTGTGGCTCGGACTCTCTTCCAGTTGTCTCTTCTGAGCTGAAGATGGCCGTCCCCTCTTTGGCGTTCTGACAGTGTCCACCTGATTAGAACAGAATAAATTAATATACACATCAAAGATTCATCAGGATACAAGTCTGAGATAATGCAAACAGTGAAATATTAAAATGACAGATGGTAAACAGAACTTGATTCTTACCAGAATGAGAGAGGATGCAAGTTGTGCCTGGAAGAGTTTGAGTTTCAGGACGTCTTTCCGTGGGACCTTGAGAGCTTGGCACTCCCGTTCGTAGATCAGCCAGGCGTTGACCACAGCAAGGTAGATGGTGTGCCAGAAGATGTACATGTACCAGCGACGGGCTTTCAGAGGGAACTTGTACAAGGCTGTGAGGGAGTCCAGCAAATCCACACCGCCCATGTTCTTGTTGTAGAGTCCCACGATGTATGGCCTTTGAACATCGATGTAGGTCTTTCTGGCCTTGTCCCAGCGTAACATCCACGGGTTTTTGTGAACAAAGGAACCAGTTGAGGACTCCTAACATAAAATTGTATGGTTCTGACTGTTAAAACAATGGTTACAAATATCATTGGAAATTAGAAATTAAAGTAAAAATGCACATATAGCCTACTCTCTCTCACTGTTTCTCTCTCTCATATATATATATATATATATATATATATATATATATATATATATATATATATATATATATATATATATATATATATATATATATAGTAATGCAAAGTGGGGGAAATACACATATAACTGTTTAAATCTATTGTGAAAACTATATATAAGGCTGAACAGTAGCAGGTGAACATTAGGCCTGCCCTTGTATTTTTTGCAACCAAGAGGGCCCAACGTTTCCAAAAAGTATGAATCATGCTCTAATTTAAATTTGGGACATATATTTCACAATAATAACATATGTACATGTTCTAGACATTGTAATGTTCACCAAAACAAATATTACAGCATATTACTTACGTTTTTGTGAGGAATATCTTCCAGAGAAAAAATAGATGCTGTTCCAACAGAGATTGTCCTTTAAACAATCAAACAATCATCAGAAACAGCATCAGGTGTTGTATCTGCAGCTGAAAGCAGGATTGTAATCATAGACAGAAAGACATCCTGTCTTCATTCACTGTGACTCCACATGGAAGTGATTTTACATCTGATCTGTATATTAGGATACAGTTTATCCTACATGAATCATAACAACTTTACCTTTTAATTTAGATAGTTTATGAGGATGATGATGATGAAGATCAGCTGAAAGAAGCATTCTAATATTTATACATATGGATACATGGACTCTACAACAACTTTAATATAATCATATTTAAAATAGTTTATGAGGAGAAAGAAAGACTGAACAACATCAACGTCATCATGACGTCACCATGACGTCATCAGGACGTCACCACCATACTGTGAGTATCCTCCTACATCAGAGACTTATTTTATTGCTGTCAGATGAACATAATCAACATGATCAGAGATTCAGGAGAATTGTGTGTAAATGATTGTGTACACAGAACACCATCCTATCACAGGACAGTTTGTTTAATGCTGCAATGTCTGAGTGGACAAAATAATAAATAATATAATAATAAGTTTTAGCTGCTGCTTTGAATAAAGGCCAACAAATCACCTGAGGAAGGCCCAAACGTTGTGTTTACACATTAAACTGTATTTTATCTGTAATTATAACATAATGATCATGTTTGTCCTCCTGCAGCAGAGACCAAGGTGGATGTTATCAGCCTGCTATGTAGAGTCTGTCCACATGAGGGCGACACAGAGACTCCTGAATCTCTGATCATGTTGATTATGTTCATCTGGCAGCAATAAAATAAGTGTGTTGTCTATATGGTTATGTGTTGTTTTGTGCTATATGGGTATGTGTTGTTTTGTGCTATATGGTTATGTGTTGTTTTGTGCTATATGGTTATGTGTTGTTTTGTGCTATATGGTTATGTGTTGTTTTGTGCTATATGGTTATGTGTTGTTTTTTGTTGTTGTTTTTAAACAGACTTGTGAAGTCCTTCAGGGACAATAAATTATTGTCATCACTGGACGTGTAACATAATGCAGTCTGAAGTTTCTCTAAGTGGAAAATCTGCAAGAGCAAGTCTGTTGCCTGTTTATAATGATATATATATATATAGTATATATATATATATATATATATATATATATATATATATATATATATATATATATATATATATATCTTTTTTTTTTTTTTTTTAAAGTGAAAATAGCTGATCTACAAGCTCACAGTACATTGTGAGCTTGTAGATCTGCTATTTTCACTACTTTTTTGCAACGCTCTTTCTTGTAAGATGAATTAGGGCTTTAATTTAGCGATACATGTCATCCTATAGGGTGTCATGATGCCAGTCCAGGGGTTCCATGAATACCTTGATAATATATGAAATGGATCAATATGAGTTTAAACATCAAACACAAACTTATATTCTATAACATCTCTCAGCCAACCAGGATACAAGTACAGAGAGACAGTGTGAATATTAAATATGAAGTGATTTAAATCAGGAAAAGAAATACATTCATTAGAACTCACCATCAGCATGTAATAATAATAATTATTATAATTATAATTATAATAATCATCATAATGATACAAATAGTTATGTGTAGGACCTATCACAGCTGTTATGTAACATTATATTCATAATAAATGTAAGGTTCTAGAGTGAAAGGTAATAATGTCATTTAGGGCAATGGTTCTCAAACTTTTTCATGTCAAGGACCCCCAAATTGACACTTATTAGCCCACGGACCCCCATTTGAAAAGATATGCCAAGGACCCCCATAAGATAAGATTTTTACGGCTCTATAGCAGTGATTTTCAACCATTTTAATTTCAAGGACCCCCAGTTTGACATGCATTAGTCCGTAGCCCTAACATGCTTTAGGCTACGGACCCCTTCTAATGGCATTTCTATCTCTTGGACCCCAATTTATATCGTAAAATCAATGTTAATTTAACTCTGAGAGCTCCATTTGGTTCCTAACTACCATTTAGCTGGGGATCCCCTGGAACTCCCTCAAGGACCCCTGGGGGTCCCCGGACCCCACTTTGAGAACCAATGATTTAGGGTTACAGTAGCCATGGATGAAAATAGTGTGTATATTGTTATAGAGCCCTGAGCTCTGTAACAATTTATGATCCACTGATAGAGATCAGGGGTCTTCAGTGTTTCTCATTCCAAGGACCCCTTAGCTGATAGAGAGATGAAACAGGGACCCCTTAGCTGAGAGAGAGATGAAACAGGGACCCCCTAGCTGAGAGAGAGATGAAGCAGGGACCCCTTAGCTGAGAGAAAGATGCAGGGACCCCTTAGCTGAGCGAGAGATGAAACAGGGACCCCTTAGCTGAGAGAGAGATGAAACAGGGACCCCTTAGCTGATAGAGAGATGAAGCAGGGACCCCTTAGCTGAGAGAGAGATGAAGCAGGGACCCCTTAGCTGAGAGAAAGATGCAGGGACCCCTTAGCTGAGCGAGAGATGAAACAGGGACCCCTTAGCTGAGAGAGAGATGAAACAGGGACCCCTTAGCTGATAGAGAGATGAAGCAGGGACCCCTTAGCTGAGAGAGAGATGAAGCAGGGACCCCTTAGCTGAGAGAGAGATGAAACAGGGACCCCTTAGCTGAGAGAGAGATGAAGCAGGGACCCCTTAGCTGAGAGAGAGATGAAGCAGGGACCCTTAGCTGAGAGACAGATGAAGCAGGGACCCCTTAGCTGATAGAGAGATGAAGCAGGGACTTCTTACTGAGAGAGAAATGAAGCAGGGACCCCTTAGCTGACAGAGAGATGAAGCAGGGACCCCTTACTGAGAGACAGATTAAGCAGGGACCCCTTAGCTGACAGAGAGGTGAAGCAGGGACCCCTTACTGACAGAGAGGTGAAGCAGGGACCCCTTACTGACAGAGAGACGAAGCAGGGACCCCTTACTGAGAGAGAGATGAAGCAGGGACCCCTTAGCTGACAGAGAAATTAAGCAGGGACCCCTTAGCTGAGAGAGAGAGATGAAGCAGGGACCCCTTAGCTGAGAGAGAGATGAAGCAGGGACCCCTTAGCTGAGAGAGAGATGAAGCAGGGACCCCTTAGCTGAGAGAGAGATGAAGCAGGGACCCCTTAGCTGAGAGAGAGATGAAGCAGGGACCCCTTAGCTGAGAGAGAGATGAAGCAGGGACCCCTTAGCTGAGAGAGAGATGAAGCAGGGAACCCTTAGCTGAGAGAGAGAGATGAAGCAGGGACCCCTTAGCTGAGAGACAGATGAAGCAGGGACCCCTTAGCTGAGAGACAGATGAAGCAGGGACCCCTTAGCTGAGAGACAGATGAAGCAGGGACCCCTTAGCTGAGAGACAGATGAAGCAGGGACCCCTTAGCTGAGAGACAGATGAAGCAGGGACCCCTTAGCTGACAGAGAGATGAAGCAGGGACTTCTTACTGAGAGAGAGATGAAGCAGGGACCCCTTACTGAGAGAGAGATGAAGCAGGGACCCCTTAGCTGAGAGAGAGATGAAGCAGGGACCCCTTAGCTGAGAGAGAGATGAAGCAGGGACCCCTTAGCTGAGAGAGAGATGAAGCAGGGACCCCTTAGCTGAGAGAGAGATGAAGCAGGGAACCCTTAGCTGAGAGAGAGAGATGAAGCAGGGACCCCTTAGCTGAGAGACAGATGAAGCAGGGACCCCTTAGCTGAGAGACAGATGAAGCAGGGACCCCTTAGCTGAGAGACAGATGAAGCAGGGACCCCTTAGCTGAGAGACAGATGAAGCAGGGACCCCTTAGCTGACAGAGAGATGAAGCAGGGACTTCTTACTGAGAGAGAGATGAAGCAGGGACCCCTTACTGAGAGACAGATGATGCAGGGACCCCTTAGCTGACAGAGAAGGCAGAGTAAGGCTAGGCTTGTGGTGCGAAGACAAGGATTTAACTTTATTTTGTGAGTGTGAGTGTGAGATCTGGTCGATCGACACGGTCACGACTTTTTTCTGTTCTGGCCCCACAGTGGTGGAATGAACTTCCCACTGATGTTAGGACAGCAGAGTCACTGCCCATCTTTCGCCGCAGGCTGAAAACCCACCTCTTCAGGAAACACTACCCATCCTCTTTGCCTGGCCTACTTGTTGTTAACTAGTTGTACGAACTCTTGTTTTATTTTTGTATTGTTTTATTGGATCTTGTTTAGTCTATACACTTATTTGTTTTAGCTCATGCTCATTTGATTTTGCTATTTTGTCTCATCTGTTTAAGAAAGTAGGTAGCTGATATATTGCACTTTTACCTTAGCGCTAGGTATACTCTTGGTTGCTTGTTTTTGCAGGAAATGCACTTCAGACTTCTGGTGATTAGTAGTTTCGTTCCCTACCTATGTTGAATACACTTACTGTAAGTCGCTTTGGATAAAAGCGTCTGCTAAATGACTGTTTGTGTGTGTGTGTGTGTGTGTGTGTGTGTGTGTGTCCTGTACATCACCTGCTTCAACACTGTCTGCAGCAGGACGTTCAGTGATTTGAAACCACTACACACACACACACACACACACACACACACACACACAGGCAGAAAAAAGAACACTTGAAGAATCATGTTTTCATGGAGCTTATTGACAACAGTGGATGTTTATGAATCAAAGTCTGTAGAGGTGCAGTTTGGACATTTCTATCTCATGAAGAGAACTGTGAATGAAATGAATTGTAACTTATAGAGATAATCTCTGAGTTACAGTATTATAGGTCATGAGGTTATTATACAGATTATACAGAGGCTTTTCAGAGGACAGGAGGAGATTACCTGATAAACTAGTTTATTGTTTGTCACGGTAGCTTCCATAGCTGTGGTTTCATTCATGTGAACATGTATTCTATGATGATGAGAAAGTCTTAAGTCATGCGTAGGTGTGATGGATGATGTGTCAGTAGAACAATAGAAACAGATGCGTATCTGATGACAGATTAATGAAGGTATGTACAGCATTTAAAGGAATGCAGAGTCACTAGGTTGATGCCAGGACTCCCTAACCTTTGATCAGAGGTGAATACATTTTTACCCTCTGTGTGTTTTCCCCTGTTTATTGTTTTACTCTTATTTTTATTTGTTTACTGGTTGTACAGTACAGCACTTTGGTTCAACATTAGAGTCGAAAGGTCTAGAGGGGAGACCCCTCTAGAAAATTATGTCAACTGAGAAGAAGAGGCTGAACCTAAGTAAGTAGTAACCGAAAATAATCAGTTGTATTTGTATCAGTCTTACAGGTGTAAAGCAGTATGTGAGTTTAGTTGTGTAGTTTTCCATGAGAAGAGAGAGGATGGTAGAGAGAGAACACAGATATATACTGTATAGGGCTCGGGCAAAAGGCGTGGCTTAGGTTAGGCTGACGTAGGTCCGGTGGCCATCTTGGGTGGGCTCCATAACAACAGCTCGTATTAACAACATTGACAGTTACTCATGACGTATCCTGACTCAACACAACACACCACACATTTTCATGAAAAGATTTGAGAACCACTGGTTTAAATGTATTCTTATTTTTTTGGAAGCAAGCCTAAATAAGCAAGTAGCCTACACTTTATAAATAAGCCACACACAAAAAACGCAACCCGCAGCTACCAATTTTACAAGCAACTTTACAGAAGAAGAAGAAGCCCAAAGTCGCTTATAATAAGCCGACATGGCAACGCTGATGCTCGCCTCGGCGAGACTCCGTCTGAGGAACACAACAGATGTTTATATTTTTGATTTTGTGCTGTCATGCTCGTTTGAGCTTATATGTGTTTGGGAATGTTGTTGAAGGTGATGTTATTTCGTCAGATGCACTTGTTTAGAAATTATCAGGAAGATTACATGTGATTTAATAGGCAGACAGCTTGGCATGAAAGTATGATATTCTGAGGTATTTCTTAAATATAGATTCATGTGTCATAAGGTCAGCAGCATCAGGTGTGTTTTAATGTTCTTATGAGTTACTGTGTAAGAGTTATGTGAGATGGCAATGAGATCAAGAACTATGTTGATCCTTGGGGGGGAGGGGTGGGGGGGGTGTGTGTGTGTGTGTGTGTGTGTGTGTGTGTGTGTGTGTGTGTGTGTGTGTGTGTGTGTGTGTGTGTGTGTGTGTGTGTGTGTGTGTGTGTGTGTGTGTGTGGTCATTAGCTGAGAGAGAGATGAAGCAGGGACCCCTTACTGAGAGACAGATGAAGCAGGGACCCCTTACTGAGAGACAGATGAAGCAGGGACCCCTTACTGAGAGACAGATGATGCAGGGACCCCTTTGCTGAGAGAGAGATGAAACAGGGACCCCTTACTGAGAGACAGATGAAGCAGGGACCCCTTAGCTGAGAGACAGATGAAGCAGGGACCCCTTAGCTGAGAGACAGATGAAGCAGGGACCCCTTAGCTGAGAGACAGATGAAGCAGGGACCCCTTTGCTGAGAGAGAGATGAAGCAGGGACCCCTTTGCTGAGAGAGAGATGAAGCAGGGACCCCTTACTGAGAGACAGATGAAGCAGGGACCCCTTAGCTGAGAGACAGATGAAGCAGGGACCCCTTAGCTGAGAGACAGATGAAGCAGGGACCCCTTACTGAGAGACAGATGAAGCAGGGACCCCTTACTGAGAGACAGATGAAGCAGGGACCCCTTACTGAGAGACAGATGAAGCAGGGACCCCTTAGCTGAGAGACAGATGAGGCAGGGACCCCTTACTGAGAGACAGATGAAGCAGGGACCCCTTAGCTGAGAGACAGATGAAGCAGGGACCCCTTTGCTGAGAGACAGATGAAGCAGGGACCCGTTACTGAGAGACAGATGAAGCAGGGACCCCTTACTGAGAGACAGATGAAGCAGGGACCCCTTACTGAGAGACAGATGAAGCAGGGACCCCTTACTGAGAGACAGATGAAGCAGGGACCCCTTACTGAGAGACAGATGAAGCAGGGACCCCTTACTGACAGAGAGATGAAGCAGGGACCCCTTAGCTGACAGAGAAGGCAGAGAGCAGATTATGTGAATTTCATCTCATATGATGATAGAGCATATAAAAAAATAAAATAAAGAAAATAGCAAAAAAAAAGCAGGATTCCAATTCAAAAATAGCAGAAATAGCAGATCTAGATTGGCTATTTTTGCTACTTTTGTGTGACATAGAATGGCGAAGTACGGCATTAATTTACGAAAAGAGTTAAACTACGGAGATAAGAGGTGTCTGTACAGTATATGTGTTCCTCTGGAGTGAGAGTGGAAATATAATGGTCCTCTACATCATCAAAGTTGCATCACCCCTGTTCCACACCATCCTCTCACACCTAGAGAGACTGTGAGAATGTTGTTCATAGACTTTATTCAGCATTCAACACCATTATCCCCACAAGCTCAAGAGCCTTAAGTTCTCAACCTGATATAAAACAGCATTAAAAGCAGCCACGCACATCCAAATATACAGTGTAACCTGACACCAGACTTACAGGTTAGACCAGAGTGACGTCAGATGTTTTTCAGATGGTATAGTGGAGTTGGAGGAAGTTAAACCACATCCTCACATGAACTCAGTTCATTGTTGAAGGCGGATCAGCTGCATCGTTTCTTTCAACGTCTGTTCTGAACATGAAGGTAAAATGTCTTTACTTTATATCTGCATGTAGATTCAATACGATACTAGTATGAGATAATATCTCCTGACATGTCCTGAGTCACATACATGAAATATTTGTAATAGTATTATATATATTTTGAGTCATTTTATAAATACCTAAACAGTTATATTCTTATACAATTTTCCAATTCTCCATGATGATCTGTACAAGCACAGGTTCAGGTGCTCAGGTGTTTTTTTTATCTGCCAGGATTTTCCAAGATGTGATCTTAATGTTTATGACAGAAAGGGTGGTGTGGTATTAGTGAGGGGTTAGTGTCTTGCTCAGGGACACTTCGCCTTTGGCAGTGACGTCACTGACACATCCTTGGTATTTTAGCAGCGACGTCACAGACTAATCCTTGGTATCTTTATCCCAGCGGCAGCGCTCGCTACACATGTGTTTTTTGTTTGTTTTTTCACGGCTCGTGCTACTCAAACACTAATGGGATTATTATTATTATTATCAACATTCAAGTAGAACTATAACCCAGCTAAAATAATGTGTCATTATAAAAATATATAAATGATATATGACTAACAGTTCACTTCCTTCTGTTGGTACGGATGGCTTCACTTTGCTGCGTTCCGAGTCAGTTGTGTAAAGTAACTAAGTACATTTACTCAAGTACTGTACTTAATTACAATTTTGAGGTACTTTTACTTTACTGGAGTATTTCCAATTGTCTATACTTTTACTTCTACTCCACTACATCTCAGAGGCAAATATAGTACTTTTACTCCACCACAATTATTTGAAAACTTTAGTTACTAGTTACTTTGCAGATATAAATGATTACATTATGAAACATACATTAACCACTTTAGCCCTATTTTATACCTAGGCTATTTGAAAATAGCAGATCTACAAGCTCACAACGCATCGCATTGTGAGCTTGTAGATCTGTGGATTTAAAACATTTTAGTACTTTTACTGTTTGGTACATTTTGATACCAATGCTTTTGTACTTTTACTCAAGTACATTTTTAATTCCGGACTTTTACTTGTAACGAGTACTTCTACATTGTAGTATTGATACTTTTACTTAAGTAAAACATTTGAGTACTTTTCCCACCACTGACCAGAGTACCCATCAACCCCAGACCACCTCCCCATGCGGTCCCGGGTGGGCCTACGGTACGGTGATCTATTCAGGGGAACGGTACGCAGCGTTCACACACCGTAGTTCGCACCCGAGACCATGGTCTGAATCCGCCCTATGTTTCCCAGACATACCACACAACATGTCATTCTCCTGATTACCTTGCAGATCACCAGTGTTTTTAAGGGCAGGTACACACTGTAGGACTTTTAAAGTGGTCGGGGGTCGTCTGATCGTTGAGCATTTCACACTACAGGAGTTTATTTCTTGAAATGGGCTGTCATATATCGTTGTGGTTTTCACCCTATAGATTGATCCCCGACCAGGGATTACACACTGTAGGATAGTTCACTAGGATGCTGTCCAGAGTCAGACCCAATACATACATTTGTTTTTATTCCAAGTCATTTTAATCGACGTCTCCCGTGATAAATCTCCCTCTCCCTCTCTCTCTCTCTCTCGTCAGAAGCAGTCAGTGTTGCCATGTCCGCTTATTATAAGCGACTTTGGGATTGTTTTTCTGTTGCTTGAAAGCAGGGCCGGATACAGAAATTATTAACTGGGGGGGCATTAATAAATGCTGGGGGGGCGGCGAAAAATGTTTGCGTTTTTTTTCCCATTTTTTTCGGCTGTTTGTGTATTACTGCTTCCTATTGTTCTTTTGGGCTTGTTTTCCTAGGCTTCTTTCTCTCGCAATATCTGGCAACACTGCCCATGGAAAATCAAGGCAGAGGATTATTTGAATTGTGCAATGATACATGATGGAATATGATTAAGGATTATTTTGATTATTATGGTAAGCTCACATTTCATATCATGACATAAATGTAACTTTTTTTTTTTTTTTTTAAAGATTGTTTTGGGGGGGCAGTCAGGGCATTTGGGGGGGCATTGCCCCCCCTTGCCCATGCCTAGATCCGGCCCTGACTTGAAAGTGTAGTTGCTTATTTGGTCTTGTTTCCATGTTGTTTGAGCCAGTTGTTCTTAAACATTTTCATGGCAAGGACCCCCAATTTAATATTTGTCCGCAGACCTCCCCCCTTCTGAAGATATGTTGTGCCATAGACCCCCATACAAGATCTGTGTGGATTTGGAAAATATTCCACAATTTTCTCAAGATTTTTCTTTGAAAATAGCTGCGATGCTTGTGAGCTTGTAGATCGGCTATTTTAAAATATGCAATGTATTTGTATATAGGGTGCTGATGTGGCCTGCCCTATAGTCGCTTTTGTTGGGCTTGTTTTCATAGATCTGGTTGCTTATTTCTCTTGCAAAATCTGGCAACGACAAACCAAAAAGGCATGTGAGGCTAGGCAGACACGCTGCTCACGCAGACACACACACACACACACACACACACACACACACACACACACACACACACACACACACACACACACACACACACACACACACACAGCTCACGTTCTCTCTCATTCAGTTTTATAATGTTTAACTTAAAACAGGACTGGACGGTAATATTGCGGGGGAGGGTCTGTTTGTTGCTGTTTGGTCAGGTCCAGTGATCCTCTCCTAGCCACGGTGGCTGCTGTAATGTGCTCTCATTGGCTGTGGCGCTGATCTGCTCGCAGACTTATCTCAGACCCTTTCACATTGTAAGATTTTCAGTCTGGGACACACAGCTGAATATCTAACGAGATAGATATTTGAAAACGGTCGGAAAGCCATCGCAGAGCGGATGATCGCGGCCAGATCGTCTCGCAGAGCCTTTCACACACAGCGAGCATTATCTCGCCGATCAAAGGCCGATCTGCGTCAGATCGGGAGGTTTTGTCGGCGAGCGCCAAAAAAAACGCGGACAGCATAATCGGACCAAATATCCTGCAGTGTGTACCTCCTGCTTTTAGTTGATTTTTTTTTTAAATAAATCTCTGTTATTCATGTCTTCACTGTTTTCCTTGATTCACTGCATTAAGGCCATATCCCAAGCCTCCATACACACACACACACACACACACACACACACACACACACGTAACATAACCTGCACCACACGCCTTCGCGTCCCTGCTCCTCTCCCCCCTCCCCCCCTCCCCCCCTCCCCCCCCTGGGCTCCTTTTTTTTTCGCTCCTCCCACGCTCTGCCCCCCTCTGGGGGCAGAGCGTGAGAGTAGTGCTTTTTTTGCCCGTTCCATTCCATTCCATCCCACCCGCCCCCCCCCCCCACCCAATTCTTGATATGAGGGATCGTTTAGCGCCGTATGTATGGCTGCTGTGGTGTTGTTTTTTTAAGCTGCACTAAAATGAATTTCACCCACTTTTTTACCTTGTAAACCTGTGATGTGACAATAAAACTGATTCTGATTCTGATTTTTGTTTTGGCCATTATTTTAATGCCATTATTTTAAATGATATGTTGTTTTAGCTTTTGCTGCGTTATTGTTAAAGGACGACTTCACCACTTTTCAACATATCTTCATATAATAGGTCCTCACTAATGCTCATGATAAAATGGTAAAAAAAATAATCTAATCAGTCTGTGTCTCAGAGGAGGGCTGTGGACAGTTCAGAAACCCGTCTACCAGTGACATCATCGATGGGGAATCCAAGCTAATAGAAACTGCAGGCTTTGTATTCCTGGAAAGTTGCAATGCAATAATAGATCCCATTGTTCTCGCCTTAATACAAATCTGAATAAAAAAAAAATCTTTTTGGGGGAAGAAATCCTGCCTAACGATGATGTCACTGGTAGACGGGTTTCTGGACTGTCCACAGCCCTCTATGAGACACAGACCAAGTAGAAAAAAATGGTATCATTTTATCATGAGCATTAGTGAGGACCTATTATATGAAGATATGTTGAAAAGTGGTGAAGTCGTACTTACATTTACATCATTAAGAGAACTAAACATCTGTTTGTAGTGTGTGTTTCTTATTTAATGTGGTGAATGTGCACCACCTAGTGGACTCATCGTAAAACTACACCTGATCTCTGATTTGTGACAAACAGCATCCCAATAAAGACAGTGAATTAATTAGTAATATTTTATAACCAGATAAGATTATAACCTGTAAAATGTATCTTTCTTTTTTGTATTATGGTTACTTTAATGATCAATCATTGTAATGTAAATGTGACTCAACAGGTGACAGAGTGAAGGTGTGAGCAGGAGGGAGCTGTGTAGGAGGACTGGGTAAGGAAGACAACATTATTATTACCAGCAGCTCAGATTATGAATTATCATTTACAGTGTATTGTTGAGCAGAAGAGGATTAGTATGTTTATAACAGGGACAGTGAGTGACCACACACCACTACCAAACACATGATTGTGTCAAATTGATACATTGGATATTCATAAATTATTCTGTATTATAAACAGAAAAGCAACAACAGAAGCTCATCTTGTTGATTGATACATGAATAGACTAGTGACAACAATGTGACATAAACCTCCTGGAGGTAGGAGTAAACATATAGTTTTACCTCATCTCTAAGGTCTTTCATACATGAAATGGATTCTTGTATTAAAATATCATGTCTTCCTCACCTCAAAGTAAACGTTGGATTATTTCTTTAAATGACTGGCGCACAGGCAGCGGGCAGTACGAGGTGACATGGGCGATAAAAATATATATTTAATAGTATAACCGAATATCATTTTGAAAATGGTTAGTCAGCCCTGTTTAACTGAATATCCACGCACACCCCTACCTAATTGTATATATTTATAAATAGACTAGGCAGGATTTCAGAAAATGTGCTTATTTAAAGTGCTGAAGGCAAATCGTGTTAATTTATGACACACATGTTTTTTAGGGGTATTAAGGTGTGCTGAATCCAAATCTGCTGTGTGTCAAGCTCAAAAATGTCCGCTAAGCCCTCAAGATGGACCATTTAAAGATGGCGGCCGCCACTATGCTGTAATATATTACAAAGCATCTTTTTGACTAAACAAGGTAGAAACTTATTTTTTTTAATCTATTTTTAAATGGGGAATCCAATTAAATATTTTGATTTGAAATCAATTGTGAGGAAACTGCTTAAAACTCATATATATTGTGAAAATTGTCATTTATTGGTGAATATTGTTCCAACCAACTTTATCCGCTCCAAAGAGAAACGACTGTTCACAATACAATTGTACACACACACACACACACACACACACACACACACACACACACACACACACACACACACACACACACGTTTGGTGGTGTGATGGCAGCTGACTGCTTCACACAATCACCTGAAGAATGTCCTGCAGCACAGAAAGCACATGCTGCTGACATGGCCTTCATCGTATCTAGGACATCTCACGAACCTATGCCATCCTGGACATTTTACAACCAACAGGCAAGCACAGTTAACCCTGAGAAAACTACTGTTGGGTACCTACCTATCATACAGGCTCCTGCATCTGAACTCGATACACTGAACACAGTCGTAAAGCGAGTGATCCATGTTGCCAACAGCAGCATGTTGTTCTGACTGTGGATGAGGCACTGTATTCAAAATTGATGGAGCTGAAGTGGTCAGTAGAGGAATACAAGGAGGTGCTTATACCTTGCCTTGGAGGCCTTCATATTGCCATGAACTTTCTTGGTATAATAGAACGACACATGGCTGATTCTGGCCTGAGTGAGCTATGGGTAGGGTGTGATCTCTTGGGAGCTAATGCTGCACATCATGTCATGGCAGGAAAGGGGTATGCACGTGTATATACTTATCTGGATGAGATTGATGTTACACTGAGAGCCGAACTGTCAGATGTCTGTACATCCATAGATGCCGACCACATTGCACAGATGATCGACAAACTGAATAGCAACAGATTTCAGCAGCCCTTGAAAGATTTTGTTGCAGCTCTTGTAGTTGATGACCCAAATGCTGAGTTCTGGTAGAACTATATGACTATGGTCAGCATCCTACTCTGCTTCATAAGAGCACAACATGATGGATTATGGGATCTCCACCTACTGTATATGCATTCAAACGTATGCTGCCATTCTTCTTCAGGTATGGTCATGTTAACTATGCCAGATGGGGTACTGTATACCTGGCTGAGATGTCAGTTCTTCCACCAGAGGTCCTCCTTGAGTTCCAGGAAGGCAACTTTGTGGTAAAACGCACTGATCGACACTTCAATCAGGTATCAGCGGACCAAAGTACAGAATGGCTAAATGCTACAGGAAAGAAGAGTGGAGGCTTAGTAGGTATTACCAGAATAGCGTCTGCACGGAGTAGATGGACATTGTCATATAATCTGAGGACAAACTAGGAATGACATCAGGCAATGAAGATTCTGATGAAGGCAGAATAGTTGTGTCATTGAAACAGCATGGTGTGTTTCTAGATGGTGGAGACACATTGAAAAACATGATCAACAAGGATGTAGTCACATCTGAGATTCAGGAATCTCTGCTTAATGCAGAAGAACTTGGACAAGCACAAATGAAAGTCTTTGTCGAGAAACGTCTATGTGAGCCTCCAGATAGTGACCAGCACCTGGCTCTGAAATCACCTATTCGAAAAAATAAGGCCAAGACATTTGCCTCTTTATATGAAGTTGAGAAACTTTCCAAGGGCAAGCAAAACACTATCAAAGTGTATAGGAACATACTACAAAGGCTCATTACAGCTTACTGAGCAGGGCGCCAGGTAAACCTTGAAAACATCCTTACACATGAACTCATGACATCCCACTATCTTTGGCGACAACTAATGGTAGTCTACATTCCACAAACAAATCTGTGCTAGTAAACATACTGACAGAACAAGTCCAAACCCCTGCAAAAGTTACACTTGATGATTCCAGCTGCCTGCTCATTGATGGCCAAGCACTCGTGATGGCACTAGGAAAGCAACCTGGCATTAAAACATTTGGCAACATGTTTGCTGGAGCTGTTTTTAAAATGGGAGAAAACTGCCAGCGGATTGATGTAGTCTTTGACAGGTATCAAGAGCTAACGATCAAAGCAGGCACAAGGATTAAACGCAAGCAGCGCCACCGACCAATACGTCGTAAAATAGAGAACGAGTCCGTTCCTCTTCCACCAGACTGGTCTAGCTTCATGGCATTTGAGGAAAATAAAGCAGACCTTGCTCTATTGCTTTCAAACCATCTGATTAAACACAGCCCAAATAATCTAACCATCATTGTATCAGGGGGGTTTGCCGAAGTGACCACTGTCAAGTCATCGGATCCAGATCTTGAAGTCTCTTCTCTAAGTGCTGACCACAAGGAAGCTGACACACGTCTGATTTTGCATTGCATCCATGCTCAAATGGAAACACTAGTTGTGTCAGCACGAGATACAGATGTGCTTCTTCTACTTCTGGCACACTATGACAGAATGCAATGTAAGCGTCTACATGAAAGCTGGGACATCAAAGGCTCCGAAGTATCTTCCAGTACATGAAATTCGCATGTTGCTTTCTGCTGATCAAGTTGACACACTACTTGCCTTCCATGCTGTCACTGGCTGTGACAGCGTGTCTCAGTTCAGTGGCCACAGTAAGAAAACAGCCTGGCAGGTGTTCCAGCAACATCACACAGATCTCATTGGGCTTGGAAAAGGCCCTCTCACAGTAGACATAGCGAGGTCAACAGAGAAATTCATCTGTAAGATATACAGTGTGCCTGAAGTTGATACATGCAATGAAGCAAGAGTCAAGTTGTTTTGTATAGATCGTGCAGAAGAGACTCTGCCACCAACCTCAGATGCCCACTATCAAGCTCTTGTCTGGAACCAAGCTCACTTGCCACATCCTGATCTTCCTCCAGTGACCGAAATGGGATGGATGCACCTGAATGGTCAGTTGGTGCCACGGCTGCTTTCTCTGCCACCTATGCCAAAAGCAAGCAGGGAGATCACGTCATGCAGTTGCACAAAGGGATGTCTCAGCCAACGCTGTGGAGGAAAATACGTATGGAGTGCATTGAAGCGTGTAATTGCAAGAAACTTGGCAACACCTGCCAGAACACTGAGGATGACTGGGACTAAGTCCTGTGTCTGCTGCCTGCAAATACAAGTCAGAAACACAAATTAAGGCAATTATACATCTTAAAGAAATTATTAATTAACAACCCAAAAAAAAAGGAAAAGAAAAAAACATTATTCATTACCAAAGAGGCCAATTTTCACAATATAAATTATATAAAAGTGGTTCCTTCACAATTGATCTTATATCAGAATATTTCATTGTATTCCCCATATATGTAAACATAAAAAAGGACATTTCAGTCTATTTTCTACCTTGTTTAATCAAACATACAGTGTTTTATTATGTTTCAGCATAGTGGTGGCCGCCATCTTTAAATTGTCCATTTTGAGGGCTTAGCGGCAATTTTTGAGCTTGACACACAGCAGATTTGGATTCAGCACACCTTAATACCCCTAAAAAACATGTGTGTCATAAATTAACACGATTTGCCTTCGGGGTTAAGATTTTTGGAAAACTGACCTAGTCTAAAAGCCCTATTTGCTTTTTTTAAAATATAGACAGTTGGAAAAGGGTAGAATGACTCCTGTTCTTAACGTATTACCAAGATTTAATGAGAAAAAAGGCTGCATGCAGCAATACTTGTTTAGAAAAATGATGGGTTTGGGGCTGGGCTGGGCCCAATTTGTCAATTATGTATCGGGCTTTGGGTCGGGCTGGGCTTGACGTTCTGTCAGGCTGGGTTGAGCCGGGCTCAAATATTTAGGCCCGATTAAAGCTCTTAAAACGCTGGTGATGTTTGCTTTAATGCAATATTACAAACGTTACTTAGACAGGCAAGCCCATTTCGAAAGTATAAAGGAATCCATTTTGCTTTCAGCTCGTTGTCTACACAGAACCAGGTTGAGACGAAGGAGCAGAAATCATGGCGGATCACGGTGTCTCACATCGTTCCTTCTCAGTCAGTGTTTGTGCTGTAAAATCAACCATGTGTATTTATTTATACATGTTCCTGGTGATGATGTGGAGCAACTACACAGCTGTGACAGGTAACGGTCACTTTTTGTTATAATAATACGACTTATTAAATTTATTTACAGTGGATTCACGGACAAGGAGGGGCTGATAAAGTTTTGTAACACATGAAGAAAACATGAACACATAATTATTACCGCATAAGAACAAAGTGGGGCTCGCAACTCACTTGTTGAATGCTCCAATTTCTTTTTCATTTGTGACTGCATAGTACATGGAAAATAACGAAAATCACAAAAAAATATATATGTTCCGCTACTCTGTGTTTAAAGGACTCTGGTTAGCAATACTCGGTGTTTAAAGGACTCTGGTTAACAGTACTCTGTGTTTAAAGGACTCTGGTTAACAGTACTCTGTGTTTAAAGGACTCTGGTTAACAGTACTCTGTGTTTAAAGGACTCTGGTTAACAGTACTCTGTGTTTAAAGGACTCTGGTTAGCAGGACAGTACTCTGTGTTTAAAGGACTCTGGTTAGCAGGACAGTACTCTGTGTTTAAAGGACTCTGGTTAACAGTACTCTGTGTTTAAAGGACTCTGGTTAACAGTACTCTGTGTTTAAAGGACTCTGGTTAGCAGTACTCTGTGTTTAAAGGACTCTGGTTAACAGTACTCTGTGTTTAAAGGACTCTGGTTAACAGTACTCTGTGTTTAAAGGACTCTGGTTAGCAGTACTCTGTGTTTAAAGGACTCTGGTTAGCAGGACAGTACTCTGTGTTTAAAGGACTCTGGTTAACAGTACTCTGTGTTTAAAGGACTCTGGTTAGCAGTACTCTGTGTTTAAAGGACTCTGGTTAACAGTACTCTGTGTTTAAAGGACTCTGGTTAGCAGTACTCTGTGTTTAAAGGACTCTGGTTAGCAGTACTCTGTGTTTAAAGGACTCTGGTTAGCAGGACAGTACTCTGTGTTTAAAGGACTCTGGTTAACAGTACTCTGTGTTTAAAGGACTCTGGTTAGCAGTACTCTGTGTTTAAAGGACTCTGGTTAACAGTACTCTGTGTTTAAAGGACTCTGGTTAGCAGTACTCTGTGTTTAAAGGACTCTGGTTAGCAGTACTCTGTGTTTAAAGGACTCTGGTTAGCAGGACAGTACTCTGTGTTTAAAGGACTCTGGTTAGCAGTACTCTGTGTTTAAAGGACTCTGGTTAGCAGGACAGTACTCTGTGTTTAAAGGACTCTGGTTAACAGTACTCTGTGTTTAACGGACTCTGGTTAACAGTACTCTGTGTTTAAAGGACTCTGGTTAGCAGTACTCTGTGTTTAAAGGACTCTGGTTAGCAGGACAGTACTCTGTGTTTAAATGACTCTGGTTAACAGTACTCTGTGTCAGGCCCGGATTGGACGGTGTGGCACTTCTGGCAGATGCCAGAAGGGCCGGGCAGTCTGGGGGCGCGGCCACGCCAAGAATTTTTAAGAGAAATTGGCCGGCCCGGTCCATTCACTACATTGTCATAGGGGGGTTGAAGTGACACTTTGGTGGAGGTGAGGTGGAGACTCTGTTCCCCCCGGCCCCCGCTCAAGTGGTTTGCTCCGTACGTTTGATGTAAACCACTTAAAAAAAAGCCGGCGGGAATACGTCAATAGAATGCAAGCAGGTGGATTCTACTGGCAGGTGAAATGGAGAGAAAACAAAACAAAAAAGTAAAGGGTGATGCAGAGAAAGTACGAGCTAAAAAACTAAAATGTCTGGAGGCTGATGCAGGGAAATGTTTGAAAATAACAAAGATGTTTGCCCAGCAGCAGTCTGCTGAAAATAGTGTTAATGTCGGTCCATAGTGCTGCTGTCAGTGCGAGCACTAGTAGCACCGTCCACTGCTACGGAAGATGTGACTCAAGTTGCATGTGAGTGAAGCTTTTCCACATTAAAATTAATCAAAGGGCCTTTCTGTGTGGAGTTTGCATGTTCTCCCCGTGTCTCCTAGGGTAGGTACCCTCACAAAAACATGCAGTTATCCTGGTCACTATACTGCCTCCCCCTGGCCAGCCGGGGCGCCTGATGGAGGGGAAGGGAACTGGTTGGAATAACGTGTTCCTTCCACGCGCTACGTCCTACCAGGGAAACTCTCCCCTGTCAGGTGATAAGAAGGTCAGTTGGCTCTCATGCATTGAAGGAGGCATGAGCTCGGCCCTGGCCTCCCTAGGTTGGCAGAGGGAAGGTAGTGCCCAGGATTAGATAGACAATTGGCACTGGGTGTAAAAAATAGGGTTACAAAATCATGGGATAAAAATTTAGTTAAAAAAATAAATTAATCAAAAACCGTGTGAGGAGCACAGCATCACAGGAACACCTCGAGGCCTTTATGATGATGGCAATTGAAAAAGAGACTTGTGTCTTTGGACAAGGACTGCATCATCGACCGAAAGCGCACTTAGGACAGCTGCTCATTCAATAAGGTAGAACATAGCCTACAGTACTTGTTTATTATTCTATTCTATGCTTTGGTCAATTAATTGGGCAGCTGCTGCTATGCGTCTTTAGGCAGTGCAATGTTGGTGTGTGCGTTACAGTTCTTGTGTTTTTGGCCACCGTGCTCTTTGTCTCAGGGTGAATTTGGTTGTAATAGACTAAAGAGTTTAACTATTCGGTGTGGCCTTATTTGATGATGCTGCAGCTTGATATGAGTTATGGTGCCTGTGCAGCCAGTGTTGTCAAGTCGGCTTATTATAAGTTTCCCCCAAGATTTTATTTGAAAATAGCAGATGTAATAGCTCACAACGCGTCGCATCGTGATTCGTGGTGCGTTGTGAGCTTGTAGAACTGCTATTTTCAAATAGCCGATGTATACGGTAGGTTTAAAGGGCTCATGTGGCCCATAGTCGCTTATTTTTGGCTTGTTTTCCTATACCTGGTTGTTTGTTTCTCTCATAGAACCTGGCAACACTACCCGCAGCGGGCAGTTGTTGGTGGCTGGTTTAGCGTGTTTCTCTGTGGAGTGTGAAGCTGTAAATTAAGTGTAACAAATAATCGTATGCATATAGGCAATGTGTAGATGATTTGATAGACAAGTGAGCGCTATGATATTAAACTTCTTGGACTGTGACTAGATCGCCGTAAAATGGAGCTACTGACGTGACCTATAAATGGAGTAATAGTAAAGAATAGGTTCCTATGTATATTCGTGAAATATGAACATCTACAATGGTTCAATAATAATTAGCATGGATTATTACAAACGAAAAACATCTATCATTTTAAATTGGTCTAGTAACTAATCAGGATGCAAAAGCAGCAACCATGCAGAGCTAATTAACAATCAGATTAAAAAGGCTAGCTAAAACGTTTGACAAGCAATAATCATCCCCGATGGGATCACCACCTTATCGTGGTGGGGTGGTTTGCGCGTCTCCATGACCCATAGAGCTATGTCGGCAGGAGTATTGTACTCCTGGCCAGGTCACCCATGCCGAACAGGTCGAAGGGTAGAGACCAGACAAAGAGTGATCCCACTGGCCCTCCAGGTTGGGGGTTGGGCTGTGGGCTGATAACCCGCTCCCGGAAAAATAAAATTATTACAGAAACCAGAAGCAGAGCAAAACCACTAAATCTGGGGAATGCTGTAGCCAGTCCTCACAACAGGAGAGACACCATGACGCACAGGGGCGAAAGCCAACAGGACGCCCTTGGGTTGAATAGGCCACTGCTGCACCCGAAAAATACCTTGAAGATCGGAAACTGGAATGTACGAACACTTTACGCAAGCGGCAACATTACACTAGCAGCAAGAGAAATGACTAACAGAGGAATGGGCAGCAGCGAAACACACTGGACAGGACAAGGAAAAATGGAACTGGCAGAAGGAGAAACCATCATCTACTCGGGAAGAGACGATGTCAAGGTGTGGGCATGCTGATGTCAAAAACAGCAGCAAGAGCCCTGATTGATTGGACTCCAGTCAATGAAAGAATCATTCAAGCCAGGTACCACTCCCAACACATTAAGCTGACGATTATACACATCTACGCACCCACAGAAGATGCAGAAGAACAAGTAAAGGACGAATTCTACATGAGACTGCAAGATGTACTAGACAGTAGGGACAAACACGACATGTTGATTGTAACAGGAGACATGAATGCTAAAGTAGGAGATAAACACCAAGATTATGAAAGGGTCATGGGCAAGCACGGGCTCGGAAATCAGAATGATAATGGAGAAAGGCTGTGTGAAATGTGTGACATGAACGAGCTAGTCATAACAGGAACTTTGTTCCCACATAAAAACATACACAAAGCAACGTGGATATCCCCAGATGGGAAGACCAGGAATCAGATAGATCACACACTAATCAATAAACGATTTAGGAATTCAGTGAAAGACACAAGAGTACACAGGTCTGCAGACATTGGAAGTGACCACTATCTCGTATGCACAACAATCAAGCTAAGACTAAAGAGACGACAAAAGGAAAAGAAAAGCACCAGAGTCAAGTATGATACAGCAAAGCTGAAGAATAAAAACATCTTAAAGACCTTTTGCATCAGTCTAAGAAACAGGTACCAGATACTGGAAGATGAAGAGCAAGGAGTAGAAGATGAAGAGGTAGAGCGTGACTTCCAAGTAATGGAGAAGGTGTACATAGAAGTAGCTGAGGCAGTCTTAGGTAGACCACGGAAAAATAAGAAGCCATGGATCAGTGAAGAATCATGGAGCCTCATAGAACAAAGAGAAGGAATGAAAAAGAAGATCCTGGGCACACGTTCCGAAAGAATCAAGAAGCAGCTAAAAGAGAAGTATGCAGAGAAGAACAAAGAGGTGAAGAGAAGTATAAAAGCGGACAAAAGGAAATGGATGGAGAACATTGCAAGTGAAGCCGAAGATGCTGCAAGAAAACAACACATGAAGACACGATATGGACTCACAAAGATACTGTGCAACGAGAGACCCAGACAGAGTACAGCAGTACTGGACAAGGATGGGAACCTCATTAGTGGAAGAGAGGAAATTAAGTTTAGATGGACAGAACACTTCAAGGAAGTGTTTAATTGCGTAGAACCAGAAAACCCAATAACCGAAGATGAGGAATGCGATTTCAACAATAGAATTGAAGAGATCACAGTAAACGAACCAACACTAGGCGAAGTCAAAGATGCAATAAAAAGACTACAGAATGGCAAGGCACCAGGAATCGACTCCATCACAGCTGAATTACTAAAAGCAGATGCAGAGTTCTCAGCAATGAAGGTACATCAACTGTTGGGGAAAATATGGAAACATGAGAAGATCCCAACAAACTGGAAGAAAGGGCTTATCAAACTAGCAAAGAAAGGAAATCTCAAAGAATGCAAGAACTCGAGAGGCATAACCCTACTCCCTGTAGTGGGAAAGATACTTGGCAGGATTATTGTAGATCGCATAAGAAATGGAATCGACTGCAGGCTGAGAAAGGAACAAGCAGGTTATAGGACGGGTAGGGGAACAACAGAACAAGTCTTCGTACTGCGAAACATCATTGAACAGGTTAATGAGTGGCAAGCAACACTATACATGAACTTTGTAGACTTCGAAAAGGCTTCCGACTCCGTCCATCACAAAAGCCTGTGGATGATTATGAAGAAATACGGAATCCCAGAGAAGATAGTGAGAATGGTCAGAACGTTTTATGAAGACTTCCAGTGTGCAGTAGAAGACCAAGGAGAAATATGTGAGTGGTTCGACATAAAAACCGGTGTCAAACAAGGATGCAATATGTCCGGATTCTTGTTCTTGATCGTGATGGATTGAGTTATGAGAAGAACAGTTAAAGAGGGAGAGAATGGAATTCGATGGAAGCTGACATCAAAACTTGACGACCTGGACTTCACAGACGACATAGCGCTACTCTCCTCTACAAAACAGCAGATACAGAACAAAACAACACAAATGGATGAAGAAGCCAGGCGAGTAGGACTCAGGATCAACATACAAAAGACAAAAACAATGAGGATTAACGCAAGAAACCAGGAAAAAATTCACATCAATGGACAAGATATTGAAGAGGTAGACCAGTTCACTTACTTGGGAGCCACACCTTTTAAAGAGGGAGGCGGTATGAAGGACCTAAAGAATAGACTGTCAAAAGCAAGAGGTGCATTCATCAGACATTTTATTTTATATATACTTAGAACACACTATTATTACTGTTACAATGTTATTTAAACAGTAAACCTATATGGCCTAAAATAAAATATAAAGTAGAACAAATAAAGTAAAATCAGGCAAAAATATGAATGAAATAACATAACCCTAACCTAACCCTAATCCTAACCCTAAAACCGAAATAAAGTCACCAACAAAACGAAAAGAAACTAACAAAACCGCCAATTAACCGCTATGGGCCGGTGCTTGACCATTAATGTGGAGATAGTTGTTTTGTCCATCATTGATGAGAATGACCAAGTCAGAGAGAAAAAAAAACCTTAGTTGGACGTTTGACTGACAGTTTGAGGATCCAATGGAGTTAGGAGGTTTAGTCAGAAGAGCTTTTTGATACTTTTCATTGGTTCAATATTTATAAAACCCACACACAGACATAAAGGGTGTTCAATAGCCCTGATTTATTAACATTGAGTGCCAGAATTATTTCTGACTACGTGGTCCCAGTGCCACAGATTTTTCAATTTATCTTAGATTTTCAAGTAGTCACAGACTTTTTATCTCCAGTATAATCGATCCTCTGATGGGTGCTAATCACTGAGGGTTGCACTGTGTGGTTTCACAAATGTCAACGAGGTCATCGCGACCTTGTTGACATTAATTGTCTGATGTTGAAAATAGCATGTCTGGGCCAAAAAAATCATAGTAAAAAAAAAGTGCTTAGGAGCCGAGATACAGCCTTTTCAGTAATAAGTTAAACAAGGAGTGAATGGAGCAGCAAATCAGTTCAGATAATGATATCTTCGGTTCTGAACATTAAAAAAAAATAAAAAAATAAAAAGTTTTTTAATTATGTTTTCAAAAACACGTCAAACACGTCATTGGAACGTTGCGCCATTGCGGTAAAACACGTGAAACACGTCAATGGCACTCAATGAGTTAAAAGGATCTCTGGCTAATAAGCCAAATATGCCTTAATACATTATAATTGCCCTCTATAACAAAAATAAAACACCTTAAATATTTTATTTATTTTAGAAACATATTTTACTCAAGAGGGGGCAATGCCCGTCGCAAGTTTATGTTCATTAATGTTAATGAATATGTTAATAAAGTTCATTTGTCCATGTGTGGTCTAGCCCTATGGAATGCATGTGAAAAAACAATCATATTTAAAATATTGATTTGATGCTCATATTAACCTTAGGAAGTATTAAGTTGTTTTTTATTTTCACATGCATTCCATAAATTCCACTAGGCTACGTGTATACCTATAGGGCTGTCAGAAAGAATTTCGCTATTTGAAAATAATTTGAATGTGAAAAAATTACTTTCGAATGCTAAAATTGCCATTCGAATGTGATTTAAAAAAAAAATATATATATATATATATATATATATATATGTATATATATATTTTTTAAAATGTTTAATTTATTTTTCTCCTGACCTACCAATGCGAAAACAAATGCTTTCATCATGTCACGCATGATCAACAATAAAGTTTGAGTGCATGCACTGCACGTGTGTGTGTGTGTGTGTGTGTGTGTGTGTGTGTGTGTGTGTGTGTGTGTGTGTGTGTGTGTGTGTGTGTGTGTGTGTGTGTGTGTGTGTGTGTGTGTGTGTGTGTGTGTGTGTGTGTGTGTGTGTGTGTGTGTCTGGAGCCGACTTAATAGCCACTCCAATCTGTATGTTATGTTAAGGAAGCTCAGCTCTGCTTCTCTCTGTCTGTCGCACTTGTCTCGCACAGCTGTCCTTCCTTCAACATCAAATGGAAGAAGCTTGCGAAACACATTTTGTTTCACAGCCTACTTCCATCTGACACTTCGGTCGCAGAATCGATGACAGACGGCGTTTAATTTTTTCAAGCTACTAGGCAGGTGATTGGATGATCCCGCCCCTAGCAGCCGCTGATTGGTTCTAACACACAGCGGACCGGGCAGCTTTACTCCCTGAGCAATCCCAGACTCCTTCCTGAAATCAAATGCAAATGAGATTTCCGGAGGGAGGGGGGTTTACCAGGCTAGATATGCAACACCACAACGCTTGGCTGATGCAACGCGGTGTGGGCTTGCAGATCAGCTGTGTTCTCTGCGTGACACCGTTGTACACTGAAACAAAATCAGGCACTAGTAGGCAGGAACGCACAGACATTATTACGCCTAATATTTCTCTCTTCCTGAAAATAAACATAAATTAAAGCCATAACCCTTAACTAGGGTTACGTATGTAACTCCGGTTCTTTTAGTTCAGGAGTGAGGCACTCACTATGGGAAACAGCGCCATCTGGTGATGCAACAGAGCTACACACAATACGCTCCCGGGGCCCATTCATTGGGCAAGAGGGTATGTCACGTCACCGGCCGTCCCTTCCCCTTTCCGGAAGGACATATAAGGCCCGGTCGTGACGTAGTACCTCCAACACAGTTCCTCTGTTCGCAGTGGTGGAACAAAGGGGTGTTTGGTGAGTGCCTCACTCCTGAACTAAAAGAACCGGAGTTACATACGTAACCTCTAGTTCTTTGTCGTTCTGAGTCGTGAGGCACTCACTATGGGATCTATAAACCCCCCGGAAGCGTTAAAAACGTTCAATCCCCGGAAAGAACGCGCATGCCCCCTCCGGTCCTGAGGCCCGCACACGGCGGGCCCTGACCTCCGGTGCGCCCGGACCCTCCGGGCCCGGACGCGGCATAAGGGATAAGAAAATAAGCAGTCTGCCTTATCCTCCCACTATAATTGACAAGCAAACTCGTGGAGACGAAATGATTGCATGTGGAGGGTATCCAAGCAGACCCATGGCCCAACTAACTCCAAACCTTTCACAAAAATTCCTCAATATTCTGCCTCCCAGCATACCTGCTTCCCATACCGTTACTGTACTTGCAGGATGTACAATTATATGAAACGCATTATGCCCCAATACTTATGCAAATCACTTCGCCAGCTCGCAATTTACTTCCGGATGGTTCGTTTCACCAAACTGAGCACCTTTGCCACATCAGTCAAACGGGAAAGAAACAAGCGCTGCCGTGGTCTATGCAAACGAGCCCAAATGCGCCCCCAAATAAGACCAAAATCGATTATACAAAAGGCAGACCTGGCAACGCAGGCTACGCCAATCATGTGACAGAGATCCACAAGCTATGGGCCAGAGACCCATGTGCCAGACACCGTATCTTAGCAACAACGAAAGCGCTCACTCTCATTGGTCGTGTCATCCTGAGGCCAGTTTCCAGACAATGGCATTGGCATCGCAGAGAGCTTGCTGTCGCCATTACAGGCAGATGCAACAACAACAGGGCTCCGTGAGAGTAGGGCGAGCTGAGCTGGCTATGTTAAACATCTTATCAACAACCTGTATGAACGTTAGTCTGGTCAATGTCATCAATGCAATCTAATTAGCCCGTTGAACGGTGTTATTTTGGTGTATTTTGTGACACAATGTCACGTCCAAATGATCACTAGCTCCATAAAGAACCTCTCACTCCGCTATACAGCTCCGAGATGAGGTTCTATGTCGTTCTCATCCAGGATCGGTGGAACGTCCGCCAAGGCTCCGCTGTTTACCCTTTTGTATACATCGTATCCCAAAACTAATGGTAGATTCCAAACCGCACGGATGTTTAAGGTTTGGTCGGCTGCATAATATTTTAGGTCGGCAGCGAAATTACCCGTTTAAATCGCTTATTTAGTCAGCCTGTGGCCATGTTTCCCATTGTAGCCAAACCGGGAGCAGTACTGGCAGCGGACGTAGGGGGGTTTTCCGGGTTGAGAGGAGTGAGAGGTTCTTTATGGAGATAAATGATCACCAGCCTTGGAGAGACACAGTGCGGCTGCAGAGTTCATGTGCAACCTCTAATAAGTCAACATGTTGAAAAATCTTTAGAAAACAGCTGATCTACAAGCTCACAACAACTCGCAAAGCCACGCGTTGTGAGCGTGTACACTGGCTATTTTAAAATAGCCAAAGTATATAGGGATACAGTGGTTAATGCAGGTTGTGTAATAATTATATACATCTACAGTTTACAAAAGGACAATATTTGCCTCTGAGATGTAGTCGAGTACAAGTACAAGTACTGAAAATTGAAGATAATCCAGTAAAGTTAAAACCCCTCACATTTGTACAGTACTTGAGTACAAACAAATGTACATTATCTATCTATCTATCTATCCATCAGCATAAAACGAATATTCTATCTATCTATCTATCTAACTATATATCTATCTATATCTAGCCTGTCTGTCTCTCTGTGAACACATTACTTAATAAGATGTATGATGATTCATTATATTATATATGATTATTAGATAATGATTATACCTGCCCCATGATTATTATAAGATCATATATCTTAATCAAATATAATAATCATATGATATAGAGCTGAGGCCGCGCGCAGCGCGGCCGAAGTTCTAGTTCAGCTAATAGACAAACAAGGTCTGTCATCTACTAACCCTACAACAAGGGAACAGGGCCCCCTGCTCCCGAGACCAACTGATTGTTAGCCCCCAGGATCATGTCAGGAGGAGAAAAGCACCTCAAGTAGATGAGGCTGCCACACCCAGGACTGCGTGCGCCACTGAGGAAGCCGCCACATCCAGGCTGTAAAAGGCTGGAAAGGTCGAAGGTGACGACCAGTTAGCGGCCGTGCAAATCTCCTGGACCGAAGCCCCCCTAGAGAGGGCCCAGGATGCAGCCACACCCCTAGTTGAGTGAGCCCTCAGTCCACCAGGCCTCAACTATCCACCTGGAGAGCGTCGCCTTGGCGATCGCTTTCTGCTGGTCACCGCGGCCATAGGAGACAAACAGCTGCGTAGACGACCTGCTGGCCGCCGTCCTTTGACAGTAGAGCCTCAAGGCCCTCACTGGACAGAGACCTCCGCCGAAGCAAAAGGAGGCGGATGGAAAGCGACCAACTCAACCGGAGCCGGTGCCACCACCCCGGTCTTGGTAACAAACGCCAGGTTCGGTTTCAACAGAACCCTCCTGTCGTCACCAGAGAACCTCAAGCACTCCGAACTCACCGAGAGTGCATGTAGGTCACTAACTCTCTTAGCCGTAGACAGGGCTACCAAGAGGACCGTCTTAAGACTAACTATTTTCAGGTCCGCAGCCTCGAGAGGCTCAAAGGGAGAAAGGCAAAGTGCATTCAGCACCACAGCCAAATCCCAGGCCGGGAACAAAGGCGTGTTAGTTGGCCTAGCCCGTCTGGCGCCACCCATGAACCGCCGCACCAGGGGATGCTTGCCAACCGTCCCGCCATCGAAACCTTCGTGGCAGGCGGAGATGGCCCCCAGGTACACTTTGACCGTCGAGAAGGCCAAGCCCTGATTTAACCTGCTCTGCAGGAAAATAAGAACACTGCGCACTGGAGCTCGAAAAGCCACCACCACGGGTGACTGCTCCCGGCACCATGACACAAAAATATTCCATTTAATGTCATAGGCAGCCCTCGTAGATCCGGCCCTGGGTGGAATGGTAGCCACCACATCAGGGGGCAAGCCGCACGAGTCTAAGGTGGCCCTTTCACGGGCCAGACCCACAGGTCCAGTTCCCGGGGGCGGGGGTGGTTGATTTCGTTCCCTGCTTGCTGCAGCAGGTCCGCGATCGGAGGGAGGGGCCACGGCTTGGCGTAGAGGAGAGGAGTTATCTCTGATCTCCACACGCCCCATGCTGGTGCCACCAGCAGCACAGACAGACCGTGGAGTCTGACCCTCTCCAATGTTGGGCGGATCAGCTCCAGCGGCGAGAATGTATACAGCAGTTTCCTCGGCCAGCTGTGAGCTAGCGCGTCCAGGCTCAACGAGAGGTCTGTCGCCCTCACTGAGAAAAAGCGAGAGCACTTCCGTTCTCTGCTGAGGCAAATAAATCGATCTGTGGTCGGCCAAACCTGGTCCAGATCATGTTCACCACTTTCGGATTGAGTGACCAATACGTGTACCAATACCTGCCCCTGGACAGCAGATCCGCCCGCTGTTCTGAAGGCCCGGGACATGGAGCGCACAAATTGACAACAGGCGCGAGTCGCACCACATTGTCAGCTCGCGGGCCAGGTCGTCCAACACTCGGGAGCCTAAGCCTCCCTGCTTGTTGACGTAGCACATGGTCGTGTTGTCCGTCCTGACCAGGACATGGCAACCGCTGATGCGCGCCTCGAAATGTTTGAGTGCGAGAAACACCGCCATCAGCTCCAGGTAGTTGATGTGGGCCGACTGTAGACTGGGGTCCCACACCCCCCTGGCTGCACGGCCCTCGTGAACGGCGCCCCAGCCTGTAAGACTGGCGTCCGTCGTAACGACCTTCCGCAAAATCACCGCACCTATACTGACACCCTCTGATAGAAACAGTGCGCGTGACCACGGTCTGAGTGCATCCATGCAACGTGGAGACACCAGAACCCGTCGAGACCCCATGGTAGGCGGGATGTTGAGAGCCCGCATCCACCTCTGAAATGGTCTCATAAAGAGTCTGCCTAGGCGGATCAGGTGTATGGCCGAAGCCATGAGACCCGCCGCCTGCATGCACAACCTGTACGTGACTTTCTTTCCTACTTGAAAAGACCTCACACAGGCTAGGAAACTGTCTATCCTCTCCTTGGATAGACGTGCCACGAGCGTGGTTGAATCCAGTGAAATCCCTATGAAAGAGGTTAGTTGACGTGGAATCAGCACGCTCTTCTGAAAATTGACGGTGAAACCCAACGACGTCAGGTGGGAGATAGCTATCTCTGTGTGTCTCGCCACCTCTCGACCGGAGTCCCCGGCCAAGAGCCAGTCGTCGATGTAAGTCGACAGACAGATCCCCTGTCTCCTCAACGGAGCTATAGCTGCCTGTGTGCACTTCACGAACACACAGGGGCTCAGGGACATTCCAAATGGGAGGACCGTGGACTTGTACACCCGTCCCTCGAAACCGAAGCGCAGGAATTTCCTGTGCGGTGGGTAAATAGGAATGTGGAAATAAGCGTCCTTCAGATCTATGCTGGTCCACCAGTCGCCCTGAGGCACCGTGCGTAATAACGTCGCGGTTGTCAGCATATGAAACTTGAATTTCGTTAGAAACTTGTTGAGACCTCTTAGATCCAGGATGGGTCGCACACCCCCCCTGCTTCTTGACCAGAAAATATTTCGAGTTGAAACCCAGGCGTTTCTGATCCGGAGATAATTCTCTGATAGCACCTTGCTTAGGAGAGAGAGAACCTCCTCTCTCAAAGTCAGCGCCGCTCCGCCCGTCGCATGGGAGAACAATACCTTGTCAGACATGGGAGGCTTCGCGGAGAATTGTATCTTGTAACCCTTCTGTATGGTGCGGAGCAAGCTTTCCACTGTGTTAAACAGCGAGCTAGAGTGTTGGGGGGGGCTGCTGGCGTCATTCGTCCCACAAACCGTTCGGTCGTTACCATGGAAACTAGTGACGTGGTCGGTTGATCTGGTGGGGCCACATGTGTGGTGCCCACTACAGACAGTATAGGCGTTATATGACTGACTGGGAAATTCAAGGAAGTCACGTGACCCCACACGTGATGCCTCCTCGATGTCAACATCCGGTCTGATCTGGTTGTCGCCATCTTGCCTACCTTCCGTGCGGCCATCTTGTGAGACTCCCTTACTACAGTGGCGTTTTGGCGCCCCCTGTCGGACGGGAGATAAAACCGGCGAGGGCCATACGCTGCTTCTTGGCTTCCTGGCCGGCTTTGCTGGGGAAATTAACGAGGTCCAGCCATCTGGTCCATTCCTGCATGGCGCAGAGGTCCAGGGACCTCCCGGTCCAGTGAGTGGCGTGCAGGTTCAGTTGTATGATGAACTGCATCACCAACTCGACCTCCTCAGCGTGGTCGCCCAGGGCGGGTTTCAGGTCCTGAGGCAGCACGCTCAGGGAGCCCTGTAACAAGGTGCTGGTATTGAGAGTCTTGGCGACGAGGGCTGTTGCTTTATAAGACCTCTCTGTGGCCGCTGAGGCAGCTTTATCTTTTTGGTTGGTGAAGGTAGGCTTGGGAGTGAGGGAGACGCGCCCCCTACTCATCGCCCCCAGACTGGTGGCCAGGACAGAGTCCATGGGGGGGAGACTGAGTCCCAGTCCCACTCCCCCTGCCACGTTGGTTTCGAAGCTGAGCTTCGCGGGGTCAGCGTGGCCCTTCCAGGATGCCTGGAGATTCTTCTTGAACCCCCTGGCCACTGGAAGTTTCCTTATTCGCGGACGGCAAGGCTCCGGGGCAACCATGTCCGGGAACGAAGGCGTAGCTGCAGAGGAGGAGGCCTGTGGTTCCTCCACTTGAAGCTGCTGGCCGCATCTAATCACCGCCCGCTCGAACGCAGTGGAGACAGAGAGCTTGGGGACGCTCTGGGCCTCGTCCGCGTCGTCCGCAGGGGCCTGGAGAGAGAGTTGACCAGGGAGAGAGGAGGGGGGGAGGGGGGTGTTGGTGGACGTGGCCCGTCCGTCGTCTCCCGGCAGTGGGCTGAGCATGGCGACGTCCGAGGAGTCCTGATGACACAGGAGCTCCTCATCCTCGTCGTCCTCCTCGTACTCGCCCTCCTCATCGTACTCCTCCTGCATAGAGTAGTGTTCCTCCTCCTGCTGGTAGCTGCCGCTGGAGAGGAACGACTGGGGCGGGGGGGAGGAGGGGGAGATGGCCTGGCTACCCTGGTGCTGTGGGGGCTGAGGGCCGGCACCCACAGCGGCGGTGGCTGGCTGTTGTTCACCGCGGCCCTGTGGGAGGCTAGCTCCACTCTCCACAGGGCCCAAGGCGGGAGGTGGTAGTGGGGGTTCCAAACTCGCCAGGGGCGGAGCACTATTCACAACAAAACAGACCTAGGAACAATAACCTCTTACCTACACACGAAAGAAAACAAAATACAACTGCTGACCTCCTTATCGGAAAAACAAAGCTCAAACAATATAATCAAAACAGTCCCCCCCCCCCTTTCTTAGCTGAGAACAATAGAGAACGAGAGATGGCAACATCGAGTACTACATGTCTGTTCGGCTTCACATGCACAATGGCTTTAGATCACAGAGGAATGGCGGGCGGGTTGGGAGTCGAGAAGGAACGGGTTCGCTGTAGCTGGCTCACTGACAGCCTTTTAAAGTTGAAGCAGTCCTCTGGTCACCAATCAGGAACGGATGCGTCTGCTGCTGCACTCCCCCTCCTATAATCATCCAATCACACCACGACACTCTCCCACACACACCCAAGCAAACACACACCCAAGCCAATCCACACACACACACACACACACACACACACACACACACACACACACACACACACACACACACACACACACACACACACACACACACACACACACACACACACACACACACACACACACACACGCGCGCAAGCAAACATACACCCACCCACGCAAACACACACACACACACACACACACACACACACACACACACACACACACACACACACACACACACACACACACACACACACACACACACACACACACACACACATACACACACAAAGAGAAACCTAGCCTACACCAAGCCTCTTCATAACCGTCATAATCATAACAGTGTGTGTTTATTATTGTACTACTATGCATTATTTAATATAATTACATATTATATAAAATATTCAAATATTAAAAATAATAAAGCATTGAAATTCGAATGGGATTATAGAGGAGAACTGACAGCCCTAGACCACACATGGACAAATGACATCATCAATCTGCGACGGGCATTGCCCCTATTGAGTGAAAGATTTACTATTTCTAAAATAAAGAAACTATGTAAGGTGTTGTAATTTTACATTTTAGTTATAGATGACAATTATAATGTATAATGCAATGTATTAAGGCATATTTGGCAGGGATCCTTTTAAAGAAAATAAAGCCCTATTTAAAGAGACCACCCTGTTCAGAGCATGAATGTAAACAACCAGCTGACTGACAGCTGATTACAGTATGAGTCCAGTGTGCATCATGAACTAACACCATGCTTCATTTGGTTTTGTTTTAAGGACAATATCAGGTGATCGGGTCTCAGGACATCCTGGTCAAAGTGGGAGATGAGGTGATCCTTCCATGTCGTATTGAACCACCAGTCAACATGGGCAGGAATACAGTGGAGTGGTCCAGACCTGACCTGAAGCCGTACCTCATTAATCTCCTCCAAGATGGAGATTACAAACATGGCGAAGAACTGAACCCGTTGTACAAAGATAGAACGTCTCTGTTTCCTGAGAAGCTTCCTAATGGTAACATCTCACTGAAACTGTCCAGGGTGAAGCTCTCAGACGAGGGTACCTACAGATGTTTTGCTCCACGACTGAACATCTACACTTTGATCCAGCTCCTTGTTGGTAAGTGTTATTGTCCTAGTGATGCTGTGACCAAAGATCTTAGGCCTGAGTCACACTTCAACACAACATTGTACACTTCACATCAAAGACAACACTGCACTCCATAGAGCAAGGAAACAACCATTCATAAACCTCCCTCTCACAACACTGTGACCTGTGTGGTGTTATGAGGACCCAAAGATTGGTAACTTCCTACCTGCCTGTTAAGAAAACCCTTAAATACCTGTATTACTCATAGCATCACTTTATCTCTGCCTTCCTCTAGGGGCGACAGACAGACAGACAGACAGACAGACAGACAGACAGACAGACAGACAGACAGACAGACAGACAGACAGACAGGCAGGCAGGCAGACTATTTCCCAATCTTAATCTTCCGTTAAAAACCTAGGTGTCACCTTTGACCTCAACCCAAGACATGAATCGTCCATAGGCCTACTGATAGCACAAAATAATATAACTTTAGTTTATAAAGATGTTCTCTCTTGTTGTAGCGTCTATAGCTTTAGATTTTCGATGTGTAAATATTTTCAGCAATGTAGATAGATAGATGGATGGATATATTGATTGATTATCATATTTATATGTTTTTTTTTGCAGGGAATGTGTCTCAGCCAGTGATCTCTTCAAATGGACCAACAGACGGTGGTTTATCTTTGTCATGTGCTTCTGGGTGCTGGTTTCCACAACCTGAGATGTCTTGGCTGGACAGAGATGAAAACAACATCTCTGCTGAACCCTCAGTGACACACAGACCTTCTCAACACTGTTACATTGTCCAGAGGAATGTGACAGTGAGGGAAGCAAAGAACGTGACCTGTAGAGTTCACCTGACACACATCAACTACACTGTTGAGACACAACGTTACATCTCAGGTAATGTTTATGTTAATATGTATTAAAGGTTCCCCATTATAGACACATGAATGAGCCTCTAGTCTTCCTGGGCTCCTGAACAAAGCAAATACAATACAGACATACAACTAAAAACACTAATTAAAGTTAAAAATAATATATCTATCTATATCTATCTATCTATCTATCTATCTATCTATCTATCTATCTATCTATTCCAGCGTACTATTGACCTTAGTATAGAGGTATACCGTATATACCAGTGCTATTGACCTATAGGATATACCAGTGAGTTTGATGCACTGGCTGCGGTTACATGGACAGGGATATTCCGCTTATATTCTGAATGACTGCTCATTCAGAATAAAAATGCTCATGTAAACACCTCAATTGGAATACAATATTCCATTCCGGTCTGATCGGAATGACTTTTCATTCGGGTTTGGAGGGGTGGTATATACCGTTTGAATCGGGATATACCAATCGGAATTGACCATATAAACACTTTATTCCGAATGCTCCTCTCTGTTTGGAATACAAGCATTCTTTTGCACATGTCCGCGCTTACAGTGCTGTCAGAATTGGCCAAAAATGACCTATCAAATCTCGATTTATTTTTATTTTTAATATACAATATTATATGCAGTAAAACTTTAATTCAAATACTGCATAAGTCCATTTATGTCTCTGTATGCGTTGGCCACGGTTGGTGTTGAGAAGCGCTCGCTCCTGCGGGAAAAATGTATGATTATATATTCTATAGTCAAATAGTGTTTAATAAGCTTATATACTGTAATGTTTGAGCCCAGACTTGTCCAGGAGAACGGACACTCCGAGGATCTGAGCCTGTGATGGAGGAGCAGTATTTACCTGTCCTTCACATGAAACGGGAACTTATAATCAAAATAATCTATTCAGGCAGATGAAACGTTTTTTGTTTAAATAAAATTAAGGTAGCCTACATGAAAAATGTGACGTAGTAGTTTTACCGTGTCTGGTTCCAATACAAAAAAATAAACTGGTCTGAACTTGTCTGCTACTTTCGCATTAAAACGGCGATAACAAAGAAAACGCAGGCTCGCACCGCATACAGCGTTGTCTGACAGGAGTCGGTGCGTTGCTTCCTGGCCTGCCTACGGCCGACAAACCTCCACCGCGGAGGCACAAGGAGGCTATTGCCTCCTCCCCATGCCCACCAGGGGAAGTTCCGCCCCGGGTAGTGGAGCCGGGCGGCCCCTGGTCCATGCCCGGGCGTAGGCCCGGGCATGGACCCGCCGGAGACAATACATATTGCAGCCAATGTGTTCTTGGTGCTGGGAGTTCTGTGTTACCAGAAGCTGCTCCTCTAGTGTTGTAACCCTGTTCAGAAGACTGATGTCACTGGTGAGCCAGGCTGGATGACTTATTGGTGATAATAATGTTCCTCATTAGCTTTAGAAAGAAATTGACTTATTGGTGCTAATAATGTTCATCAGCAGCTTTAGAAAGAAATAGACGTATTGGTGCTAATAATGTTCATCAGCAGCTTTAGAAAAAAAATTACTTATTGGTGCTAATAATGTTCATCAGCAGCTTTACAAAGAAATTGACTTATTGGTGCTAATAATGTTCATCAGCAGCTTTAGAAAGAAATAGACTTATTGGTGATAATAATGTTCATCAGCAGCTTTAGAAAGAAAAAGACTTATTGGTGCTAATAATGTTCATCAGAAGCTTTAGAAAGAAATAGACTTATTGGTGCTAATAATGTTCATCAGCAGCTTTAGAAAGAAATAGACGTATTGGTGCTAATAATGTTCATCAGTAGCTTTAGAAAGAAATAGACTTATTGGTGCTAATAATGTTCATCAGTAGCTTTAGAAAGAAATAGACGTATTGGTGCTAATAATGTTCATCAGTAGCTTTAGAAAGAAATAGACTTATTGGTGCTAATAATGTTCATCAGTAGCTTTAGAAAGAAATAGACGTATTGGTGCTAATAATGTTCATCGGTAGCTTTAGAAAGAAATAGACGTATTGGTGCTAATAATGTTCATCAGTAGCTTTAGAAAGAAATGGACAACCATGTGCAAAGCAGCTAGAATGTGTGTTAACTCATTGAGTGCCATTGACGTGTTTCCGTTACCGCTATGGCGCAACGTGCCAATGACGTGTTTGACGTGTTTCTGAAAAAAAATGTTTAAAAAAACCCAAGATATCATTATCTGAAGATTTGCAGCTCCATCCACTCCTTGTTTAACTTATAACTGAAAAAGGCTGTATCTCGCTTCCTAAGCACTTTTTTTTACTTTGAAAAAAATATGATCAGACTCTCTGGAGCCAGTTAAAAGATGTGCAGCTGTATTCTGAACCATCTGCATTCTGAACCATCTGCATTCTGAACCATCTGCATTCTGAACCATCTGCATTCTGAACCATCTGCATTCTGAACCATCTGCATTCTGAACCGTCTGCATTCTGAACCATCTGCATTCTGAACCATCTGCATTCTGAACCATCTGCATTCTGAACCATCTGCATTCTAAACCGTCTGTATTCTGAACCATCTGCATTCTGAACCATCTGCATTCTGAACCATCTGCATTCTGAACCATCTGCATTCTGAACCATCTGCATTCTAAACCGTCTGTATTCTGAACCATCTGCATTCTGAACCATCTGTATTCTGAACCATCTGCATTCTAAACCATCTGTATTCTGAACCATCTGCATTCTGAACCATCTGCATTCTAAACCATCTGCATTCTGAACCATCTGTATTCTGAACCATCTGCATTCTGAACCATCTGTATTCTGAACCATCTGCATTCTGAACCATCTGTATTCTGAACCATCTGCATTCTGAACCATCTGCATTCTGAACCATCTGCATTCTAAACCATCTGTATTCTGAACCATCTGCATTCTGAACCATCTGTATTCTAAACCATCTGCATTCTGAACCATCTGCATTCTGAACCATCTGTATTCTAAACCATCTGCATTCTGAACCATCTGCAGTCTGAAACATCTGCATTCTAAACCATCTGCATTCTGAACCATCTGCATTCTGAACCATCTGTATTCTGAACCATCTGCATTCTGTACCATCTGTATTCTGAACCATCTGCATTCTGAACCATCTGTATTCTGAACCATCTGCATTCTGAACCATCTGTATTCTGAACCATCTGCATTCTGAACCATCTGCATTCTGAACCATCTGCATTCTGAACCATCTGCATTCTGAACCATCTGCATTCTGAACCATCTGCATTCTGAACCATCTGCATTCTAAACCGTCTGTATTCTGAACCATCTGCATTCTGAACCATCTGTATTCTGAACCATCTGCATTCTAAACCATCTGTATTCTGAACCATCTGCATTCTGAACCATCTGCATTCTAAACCATCTGTATTCTGAACCATCTGCATTCTGAGCCATCTGCATTCTGAACCATCTGCATTCTGAACCATCTGCATTCTAAACCATCTGTCAAGGCAGACAGTGAGTGAACCCAGATGCAGAACACAAACAAAGGAGACGTAATTTAAGTAAACTAAAGTGTCTTTTATTCAAAAGAACCAAGGTACAGGCTCCAAGAGCCGAGTAATAACTTAGGTATGTTTTCACCACAAAGGAGATTAAGCAGGGGGTCCAAAGTAGCATAGAGCAAAGGCAGTCCTTGTAGATCTGCGGTCTTCTGTCCAGGTTGGAGCTGCGTGGGAGGCTGTCAGGCTGACTGTGGGAGAGATCCGGAGTTACTAATGGTCAAGAAAGAATCTGGTCTAAAAGCTAACGAGCAGCAGAACTGACCTAGTACTAGCTGCACCAGTGTGTGCACTAGCTGGATAATATCACTGAGCACTGCGTGCCGTCACAGCCAGGTATAAGTAGCCAGCCAGGTAATTACAGGATGGAAGACAGCCACGTAATTGCCAGTACACACCTCCCCACAAGCAGAGTGCAGCTCCAACCTAATGGACAAACAAGCAGACATTAAAGAGACAGTACAGACCTCCAAGCTGCCATGACAGTACCTCCCCTTTAACGGGCGCCTCCAGGCGTCCTACCCGGCCTATCAGGGTACCGCTGATGGAACTCCAGGACGAGAGCAGCGTCACAAATGTGGCGCCGAGGGACCCAGCAGCGCTCCTCCGGCCCATAACCCTCCCAGTCCACCAGGTACTATAGCCCCCGACCACGGGGCCGGACATCGAGCAGACGGCGGACAGTGTAGACTGGGCCACCATCCAGCATCCTGGGAGGAGGAGGGGGCGAAATAGGGGGGGGACAGAGCACTAGTGACCACTGGCTTAATACGTGACACGTGGAAGGTAGGATGAACACGAAGGGTCCGGGGCAGCTTCAGGCGGACTGCAGCCGGATTTATGATCTTGATGATGGGAAAAGGTCCAATGAATCTAGGAGACAGCTTACGAGACTCCGTCCGAAGAGGCAAATCAGTAGTCGACAACCACACCTTCTGTCCAGGTCGATAAACTGGAGCTGGAACCCTCCGTTTATTTGTATGTCTCTGATTCTGCCGGGATGTCCGCAAAAGGGCAGCACGAGCAGTCTTCCAGGCTCGTCGGCAGCGACGGAGGTGGGCCTGAACCGAGGGGACGGCAATGTCCCCCTCCTCGACTGGGAATAGAGGGGGTTGATAGCCCAGGGAACACTGGAAGGGAGACAAGCTGGTAGCCGTGCTAGTCGCCGAGTTGTGAGCATACTCTGCCCACACAAGCTGAGACGCCCAGGTAGACTGATGGGAGGAGGCTAGGCAACGCAACGTGGTCTCCAGCTCTTGGTTCCATCGCTCAACTTGACCATTGGTTTGGGGATGAAAACCTGAGGACAGACTAACCGTGGCACCCAGTGCAGTGCAAAAAGCTCTCCACACCTGAGAGGTGAACTGAGGGCCACGGTCTGAAACAATGTCAGCAGGAATACCATGAATACGGAACACATGTTGAACTAAGAGGTTGCCTGTCTCAGTGGCAGAGGGGAGCTTAGGGAGAGCAACACAGTGAGCAGCCTTAGAGAAACGATCTATGATGGTAAAAATAACTGTTTTACCTTCGGAAGGCGGCAGACAAAATCCACAGCAACGTGGGACCAAGTGCGCTGAGGAATAGGTAGAGGGAGAAGGAGACCAGAGCTGGGTCGGTTAGAGGTCTTGTTCTGGGCACACACTGAACACGCAGCCACGTAACCTCTGGCATCCACCTCCATGGAAGGCCACCAGAAGTGACGCCGAAGGACCTCAATGGTGCGATTCCTTCCAGGATGACAGTTGATCCGGGAGGCGTGCGCCCACTGGAGAACATTAGAGCGTATAGAGTCGGGACGAATAAATGACCTGGAGGGCCCGTGCCTGGATCTGGCTGGGTGCGTTGGGCCTCCAGAATGGTCGACTCAATGTCCCAGGTGAGTGCAGCGACAACACAGGAGGGAGACAGGACGGTCTCAGGAGGTGCAGTTGCCTCATCAGCAGCATACTGGCGTGACAGGGCATCAGCCTTAGTGTTCTTGGAGCCTGGCCGGTAGGTCAGGGTGAACTGAAAACGTCCCAAGAACAGGGCCCATCTGGCCTGACGAGAGTTGAGCCGTTTAGCTGTCTTGAGGTAGGCTAGGTTCTTGTGGTCCGTCCAAACCACAAAAGGGTGTTCGGTTCCCTCCAGCCAGTGTCGCCACTCCACTAAGGCAAGGACTACAGCCAGAAGTTCATGATTCCCTACATCGTAATTCCTCTCAGCCGCATCGAGCTTGTGGGAGAGGAAGGCGCAAGGATGGAGCTTCTGGTCTGAGGCTGACCGCTGAGAGAGAACAGCTCCGACCCCGACATCAGAGGCGTCCACCTCCATAACGAACTGCCGGGAGCGGTCAGGCTGAACCAAGATGGGAGCAGTGGTGAAGAGTCCTTTCAGCAGTTGGAAGGCAGCAGCAGCCTCAGGAGTCCACTTGAACCTGGTCGTGGTTGAGGTGAGGGCCGTCAAAGGGGCTGCAACGCGGCTGTAGTTCCTGATGAAGCGGCGATAGAAATTTGCGAACCCCAGGAACTGCTGAAGCTGTTTGCGGGAGGTAGGCTGTGGCCACTCAGAGACCGCCGTCACCTTGGAAGGATCCATGCTCATCTGCCCCTCTGAGATGATGTAGCCCAGGTAGGAGGTGGTTGGCACATGAAACTCACACTTCTCGGCCTTCATGAAAAGCTGGTTCTCGAGAAGCCTCTGCAGGACCAGGCGGACATGCTCGACGTGTTCAGCCAAAGACTCAGAAAAAACAAGGATGTCATCTAGGTAAACAAAAACAAAACGGTTAAGCATGTCCCTCAAAACATCATTTACCATGGCCTGGAATACTGCAGGGGCGTTAGTGAGTCCAAATGGCATCACCAGGTATTCGAAGTGCCCTAGAGGAGTGTTGAATGCCGTCTTCCACTCATCACCGTTGCGGATCCGTACCAGGTGGTAGGCATTGCGCAGATCCAATTTAGAAAAGACGGTAGCTCCCTCAAGGGGTTCGAACGCTGAGCCAATGAGTGGAAGGGGGTAACGGTTCTTGACTGTGATATTGTTCAAGCCTCTATAATCTATGCAGGGCCTCAGACTGCCATCCTTCTTCCCAACAAAGAAAAAACCTGCTCCCACAGGTGACGAGGAGGGACGAATAAGGCCAGCAGCCAGGGACGTCTGAATATAATTCTCCATAGACTCACGTTCAGGGCGAGAGAGGTTGTACAGGCGGCTTCCAGGCAGCGGCGCGTCAGGCAGCAGCTCAATGGGGCAGTCATAGGGCCGGTGAGGTGGGAGAGAGAGAGCCCGTTGTTTACTAAAAACCTCTCCCAAATCATGGTATTTAGAAGGCACAGTGGTCAGGTCTGGAGGAGTAACTGAGGGAGATGAATTGAGGGAGTTAGGGCCCAGGGCAGACTTGAGACAACATGAATGACAAAAAACACTCCAACTACGAATAGTGCTAGACCTCCAGTCTACATGGGGATTGTGTAACATTAGCCAAGGAATTCCAAGTACCAGAGGAACATCAGGAGAGCGCATTACATAGAAACTGATATGCTCTTGGTGTTTACCAGAAAGGTGAAGCATAAAGGGTCTTCTTGGTGACAATGGCTAACAGCTCCACTCAAGGTATTGGTCTTTAGCGGCACCTCTAGGTCAACAAGGGGAATATTCAGTCTTTCACATACAGAGGAATCAATGAAACTTTCATCAGCGCCAGAATCTATTAATGCAGAAAAAGAGTGAACAGTACCTCCAAAGACCAGCTGCGCTTGAACAGGAGTTCTTGTGGTGGAGGTGTGACACGTAGTCTGGCCCATCAGTCCCCTCCTGACTGAGAGCCCCTGTCGTTTCCTGACAACAGAGGGCAGTCCTGTTTGAAGTGGCCAGGCTGGCCGCAGTAGAAGCAAATGTTGTTGCGCTGACGACGACGTCGCTCCTCTGTTGTCAGCGGGGCACGAGCTCGCCCGACCTGCATCGGCTCAGGCTCGAGCGTAGTCAGAGGCTCTCGGGTGTTTCCGGAGGAGGCCGAAGATGCAGGTGTTGGAGAGTGTCGAGGAGAAAACACACGGGAGAAACGCCCACCTCTCTCCCTCTGTCGTTCACGGAGCCGGTTATCGAGACGAATGGATAGGGAAATGAGCGAATCAAGATCCTCTGCTTCCTCACGAGCGGCTAGTTCATCTTTGAGAACGTCAGACAGACCATGTTGAAAAAACTCTTGTAAGGCGATGTCATCCCACATACTTTCAGCAGCAAGAGAGCGGAATTCAACTGCGTATCTTGCGACACTTCTGGATCCTTGTCTTAATGTCAACAGCCGTTTGGATGACTTCCTTTCACTGGATGATCGAACACAGACCTCATGGCCTGGGTGAAAGCCTGGTAAGAGTGACAAACAGGAGACATGCTCTCCCATACGGGCCTAGCCCAAGCCAACGCCTCGCCCTTTAAGCAGCTGAGAAGGTAAGCAATACGAGATCGTTCAGTGGAATATGCCTGTGGCTGAAGATCAAAGACGATAGAGCACTGGAGAAGGAAATCACTGCAGGTACCAAGGTCGCCGCCGTATCGCTCTGGCATCGGCACATTAGGCTCCCGAGAGGGACCCGGTCGCACAGCAGGCAACTCTTCTTCATCATCAGGAGGCAGGGGTCAAATCTGAGCAGTGGTGTTACTAAGGTCCTTACGTAGACTGGCCATGTTACTGGAGAGGTCCCGCATACCATCCATAATCTCTCTTAAGGCCTGATCATGAGTTCCTAGCAAGGCGGCCTGACCAGCCAGGGCCTGGTGTACAGTGTTTGTGTCTGCTGGGTTCATAATGGCTCAGTGATAATGTCAAGGCAGACAGTGAGTGAACCCAGATGCAGAACACAAACAAAGGAGACGTAATTTAAGTAAACTAAAGTGTCTCTTATTCAAAAGAACCAAGGTACAGGCTCCAAGATGGTCAAGAAAGAATCTGGTCTAAAAGCTAACGAGCAGCAGAACTGACCTAGTACTAGCTGCACCAGTGTGTGCACTAGCTGGATAATATCACTGAGCACTGCGTGCCGTCACAGCCAGGTATAAGTAGCCAGCCAGGTAATTGCAGGATGGAAGACAGCCACGTAATTGCCTGGACACACCTCCCCACAAGCAGAGTGCAGCTCCAACCTAATGGACAAACAAGTAGACATTAAAGAGACAGTACAGACCTCCAAGCTGCCATGACAACATCTGTATTATGAACCATCTGCATTCTGAACCATCTGTATTCTGAACCATCTGCATTCTGAACCATCTGTATTCTGAACCATCTGTATTCTGAACCATCTGCATTCTGAACCATCTTGCATTCTGAACCATCTGTATTCTGAACCATCTGCATTCTGAACCATCTGCATTCTGAACCATCTGCATTCTGAACCATCTGTATTCTGAACCATCTGCATTCTGAACCATCTGCATTCTGAACCATCTGTATTCTGAACCATCTGTATTCTGAACCATCTGTATTCTGAACCATCTGCATTCTGAACCATCTGCATTCTGAACCATCTGTATTCTGAACCATCTGCATTCTGAACCATCTGCATTCTGAACCATCTGTATTCTGAACCATCTGCATTCTGAACCATCTGCATTCTGACTCATAACAAACATTACATGTACATGAATTAATGTATCAATACATGTATTAATGTGTTAATACATGTGTATTCTTTAATGTATTAATAATGTAAATGTACATACAGTATATTAGCATAGCTGTTAATGGAGACCAGGCAGGAATCAAACCTTTGAGCTTTGGACCACAGGACTGTAACCATGTAACACCACTGTTGATTTGATTGATTTGATTGTATAATGTTTAGAGTTGTGTTATAACTATGTGTTTCAGAGGTTATGATTCACACAGAGATATAATATTTATAGTTGTGTCATAACTATGTGTTTCAGATGATATGATTCACACAGAGGGAGGATCAACTGTAGCAGTGAATAGATGGATTATTAAAGTGATCATCATCATCTTAGTGGCAGCAGTACTGGGATATTTATACTGGAAGAAGAACCCTGGTGAGTCTTTTTTAATCTATGTTTGATATATCATCCATCTATGCATCTATAATGACATGTCAAAGACTGTTAATATATTTGTAAAGTTGACCGGAGGTCGAGACTCCAAAAACAGTCAGAAATGCTCTCTTTTGTGGTCTTTATTTCTTCCACTTCTCCTCCACCAAGTCAGTGCAGCTTTTTACAGTGCATGTATCGAATAACAAAAATAATGCTGGCCAAAAAATACGAAGATAACGAACTCAGGAAATTAATGCAAAACTTAACAAAAAGGTAACAGAACAAAACAAAGCGCACTTAGGCTACACCCCTATGAGGGGGCCCTGGCAGCTCTGACTGGGCTCTCTGCCTGCCCAAACATAACTGAAGCTCTGACTCTGCTGTCTCCTTTTTATAGGAGAGGATCCTACCACAACAGAGGCAGCAATTAACCTTCAAAAATAGCTTATCTACAAGCTGACAAATATAACATGAATAACCCAACACATAAATAGATATGGTACTTTCAGACTGAACCCCATTTTGTGTTTGAATTCATTTCCATAGATAATATAATACTTTGCCCATAAACATTGTGAAACACCCCTCCTCCTCTACAGTACATGGCACCTTCCACTGGGACCTCCCCTACTTAAGCTACATGGTTTGGTCCATGCTCTGTTTAGCAGTTCACCCCACAGTGCCAGTACTGCAGAGGAGTTACAGGTGACAAACAATGAGCAACTCCTTTTACCACAGGTTACACAATAAACTGAATGTTTTATCCCTGTAAAGTCTGTGTGAATTACTTGTGAATTTGTGAATGCATTCAACAGTATTGACATTATAGTATTGACATTTGGTTAGGACATATCTGCCACACTCCCCACAGTCACTGCTTCCAAACCGGCCGGTGGTCTTGATTATGAATCGGACGCAGCTGTGTGGTGTGTGTGTGCGTGAACTGCCCTTAACCCCTGTGTCTTTATGTATAGGGCACGGGTTGCCCCGTGACATTTCCCCCTCCTTCTGAAGACGCCCCCTGTGGCGTCCTAGACAGGAAGTCAGCGGTGCAATTCTCGGACCCCTTCCTGTAAAGAACCACAAAGTCATACGGCTGCATAGCCAGGAACCACCTAGTGATTCGGGAGTTAGTGTCTTTCATGTCCTTCAACCAGGTCAATGCCCGGTGGTCTGTCTCTTAGGTGAACTCTCTCCCCAAAAGATAGTACTTCAGGGAGTCAAGTGCCCATTTTATGGCAAGGCACTCCTTTTCCACCACAGAGTATGGCACCTCATGCTTGAGGAGCTTCCTGCTGATGTAGACGATGGGACAGAGGTTACCTGCTTCCCCTTGCAGCAACGCCGCCCCAATGCCCACGTCTGAGGCATCCGTCTGGACCACGAACGGCTGTTCGAAGTCAGGGCTTTTCAGAATGGGTTCCTTGCATAAAAAGTCTTTCAGGGTATTGAAGGCCACCTCGCAGTCCTCGGTCCATCTCACCTTGTTGGGCAAGTTCTTTTTAGTGAGATCGGTGAGGGGAGCTGAGATAGTGGATAAACGGGGAATGAAACGGCCATACCAGCCTATCAGGCCAATGAATGATTTGACCTGAGACTTGGTCGTGGGTCTCTCAGCCAATCTGACAGCCTCGAGTTTCCCCACCTGTGGACGAATGACCCCATTACCCAGCACATACCCCAAGTACTCAGTCTCATGTTTGGCCAGGGAGCACTTGTCAGGACGGATGGTCAGGCCCGCCCTCTTGAGTCTCTGCAACACTGCCTGTAGATGGGTCAGATGTTCTTCCCAGGAACTGCTGTACACCACCACGTCATCCAGGTATGCCGCTGCAAAGGACTCTGTGCCGACCAGAACTTTGTCCATTAACCGCTGGAAAGTTGCGGGGGCCCCATGGAGACCAAAGGGCAGGACAGTAAACTGGAAATGTCCAAACGGTGTTCTAAAAGCGGTTATTTCTTTGCTCTCTGGGTTGAGGGGAACCTGCCAGTAACCCTTACACAGGTCGAGGGTAGTGATGTAGCGTGACCTGCCAACCCTCTCCAAGAGGTCGTCAATTCTTGGCATTGGATACAAGTCCCTCTTACTGACCCTATTCACCTTCCTAAAATCCAGACAGAACCTCAGGGTTCCATCTTTCTTGGGGACCAAGATGATTGGGCTGCTCCATTCACTGGACGATGGCTCGATGACACCCATTTCCTTCATCGCCTCGATCTCCTTCTTCAGGACTGGCAGCAGGCGTTCTGGAACCCTGTAGACAGCCTGGCGAAGAGGCTCTGGCTCCTTCAAGGTGATGCGGTGGTGGGTGACGTCGGTGCGGCCTGGAGTTAACCCAAACAGGTGTCTGGGCAGGATCTGAAGAAGCTCCTTCCTCTTCTCCCCCTCGAGGTGGCTCAGCTCCAGCTGTGGCTCACCCTCTGGCACTGGTAGGTACTGCTCCGGTGTCTCCTCTTCCTCCCTCACAGCCTTGATGTACAGAGCGTGGATAGCTGGTGGCGGTGGGGTGGGACGAGGATTCCATTTCTTGAGCATGTTGATATGGAACGTCTGCAACGGCTGTCTGCGTTCTGGCATGTGGATCTGGTACGTCACCGGACCCATCTTCTGCTTGACCTTGTAGGGACCCTGCCACTTTGCCAACAGCTTATGCTCTGATGTCGGCAACAGCAACAAGACGTCGTCCCCCGGCTGGAGACTTCGCTGCCTGGCTGACCGGTCATACCAGTCTTTCTGCTTTGCCTGGGCCTGGAGTAGATGTTCTCTGGCGATGGTTGTGGACCTCATGAGCTGCTCTCGCATATTCAGGACGTAGGAAATGATGTTCATGTCCTGTGCGAGAGCTGGACCCTCCCAGGTCTCACGGAGCACATCGAGAGGACCTCTGACCTGGTGGGCGTAAAGCAGCTCAAAAGGTGAAAAGCCCGTCGAGGCCTGAGGGACCTCGCGGTAGGCAAACAGAATATATGGCAGCCATTTGTCCCAGTCTTTACCAGTCTCTGATACAAACTTCTTGAGTATGCCTTTCAAAGTCTGGTTGAAACGCTCTACCAGCCCATCAGTCTGAGGGTGGTAGGGGGTAGTCCTTACTCTCTTAATCCCTAACAGCTGATAGGCCTGTGAGAGCGTACGGCTCATAAAGTTGGGACCCTGGTCTGTCAAAACCTCCCTAGGAATCCCTACTTGAGAGAAGAACTTCAGCAAAGCTGATGCTACCTGCCTAGCCGTCACCTCTCTCATGGGGATAGCCTCGGGGTATCTGGTGGCATAGTCACTGATAACAAGAATGAACCTGTTTCCTGATTTGCTTCTCTCCAGGGGGCCCACTACATCTACTCCTATTCTCTCAAATGGGGTACCAATGACAGGGAGTGGAATTAGGGGTACAGGGGCTGTCTTTTTCCCTGCGGTTAACTGGCATTCTGGACAGGTTTTACAATAGTCCTTAACCTGGCTATACATCCCTGGCCAACAAAACCTCTTAGAAATGCGCAACAGGGTTTTCATAAAGCCTAGGTGACCTGCCCAAGGGATTGTGTGACCCACCCTCAGAACTTCCTCTCTACAGGGTTTGGGAAGTACCAGCTGTCTGCCATCTTCACTGAGTCTATACAGAAGGTCATTTTCTATCTCATAGCGCTCATGGTGGGGCAAATTTATTGAGTGTTCCTTCTCTGCCTCTTTAAAACAGTGCACAAGAGTGGAGTCCTCACGCTGACACTTAGCAAGATCACAGGGTAACCCGTCTACATGCAGCTCTGGAGCTGGAACCTCTGGCTCTGCCTGCTCTGTGAACTGTGGTATAAGTTCCCCCACTTGCTGTCTGCGCCTCTCCAATCGGTCCTCCTGTGTAACTGTGGGCTCCCCTACCACCTCCCCATGAAATGGCATTAGCTGCAATGTGTCTGCCTGCGTGTCGGGTGTGATAGGTAGGGGGTCTCTAACTGACACTGCCTCAGGTGTAACAGGTGGCCCTGCCTGCTGGATTACAGAGGAAACTGGTGGCTGTACCTCCGGAAATGGAGCCTGCCTGGCTCTGGCACGTGTCACAACACCACAAAACCTTTCCCTGCTTTCATAGATTAGGTCATACAGGACTGGTAAATCTGTACCTAGCAGGATGGGGTAGGGCAATTCTGGGACAACACCAACTTTCATGAGGTACACCTGACCTTTAACCTCAAGGTAAATGTCTGCAGTAGGGCTCTGTTCTTCATGGCCATGGACACAAATGACTGACACTGAGTCTCCCTCATTCCACATCTCTCTAGCAACCAGGTGAGACTGAACTAGAGACTGTGCACAGCCTGTGTCTAACAGGGCAGTGTAAGGCTTTCCATTTAGCTGAACAGTGGTCAAAGGGGAGTCTGGCTGTTCTTCAGGGCGTACAGTGAATTCAGGCCTAGGGACATAGCAAAGACTGGTGGATTTGTGCTTTTTGAGGGGGCAAACTGGGCGTGTATGGCCTACCTCACCACAATTATAACACACAATCTGTGACTTATCACCTGGCTGTGACCTGGGGTTAGTGTGCTCCTGAACCACTGGCCTGCCTGATCTAGGTTGGGAATGAGAGCTACCCTGAGGACTACCCCCCTTGAACCAACCCTCAGACTTACCCTTCGCCTGGCGCTGTCCGGTGTAGAGGTAGGAGCCTGGACCTTTGTGTGCTGAGACGTAGGTGTCGACGAGGTCCGCCGCGTCTTCCGCCGTCTCCGGATCCCGTTCTTTGACCCAGACCTTCACTTCTGGGTAGAGGACCCTCAGGTATTGCTCTAGGACCACCATCTCCATGATGTCCTTCTTGGACGCAACAGAGAAGTCCACCCACTTGTTGAATAGGTCTCTGAGGCGGGTATACAGCTCATGAGGTGACTCGCCTGGTGGCACCTCAAGGCTCCGGAATCGTTGTCGGTAAGAGTCTCTGTTCACCTCATACTTTCTCAACACTGCCGCTTTCAGCCGGTCGTAGTCTTGTGTGTAGGCCGAGTCCATTGCTACAAACGCACCTCTTGCTTTGCCCGTCAGCAAGGGAATCAGCCGGATGGCCCACTGCTGTCGTGGCCATCTGTACACCACCGCCAGCCTCAAATGTTGTGAGAAAATGTTCAATGTCATCCGAGTCTTCTAACCTCACCAGCCTCGGGTCCCCCATTGGCACTGGTACCGATGATGGTCCTGCTGCTGCAGATCCCGTCTCTGGTCCCGCTGCTGGCGACCTCATCGCTGGCTCCGTTGCCACTGGTGGCGCCCTCGGCCTGGCTGCCTCCATGTCCAACTGGAGCTGGGTTAAATGATGGTTGATCACGTCGAGTTTCCGCTCCTGTCGCTCCCTCTCCCTGTCTTGCTTCCTATCCTTCTCCATTTGCGACTGAATATATGTGTCGAACATTTTTGCCAGGTTGGAGAATGTTGCCTCCTGGGACGAGGTGGTGCTCACCGTGGGTTGGACTTGTTCCTCCATTTCTCCCCCTGCGGCACCGTCTTCCTCCTCGGAGAGTGCTACTTGCTGCTGGTTGCTTCTTAATTGTGGCTTTGGAGGCATCCTGACTGTTGTTTCCTTTCTTCTGACACCACATGTAAAGTTGACCGGAGGTCGAGACTCCAAAAACAGTCAGAAATGCTCTCTTTTGTGGTCTTTATTTCTTCCACTTCTCCTCCACCAAGTCAGTGCAGCTTTTTACAGTGCATGTATCGAATAACAAAAATAATGCTGGCCAAAAAATACGAAGATAACGAACTCAGGAAATTAATGCAAAACTTAACAAAAAGGTAACAGAACAAAACAAAGCGCACTTAGGCTACACCCCTATGAGGGGGCCCTGGCAGCTCTGACTGGGCTCTCTGCCTGCCCAAACATAACTGAAGCTCTGACTCTGCTGTCTCCTTTTTATAGGAGAGGATCCTACCACAACAGAGGCAGCAATTAACCTTCAAAAATAGCTTATCTACAAGCTGACAAATATAACATGAATAACCCAACACATAAATAGATATGGTACTTTCAGACTGAACCCCATTTTGTGTTTGAATTCATTTCCATAGATAATATAATACTTTGCCCATAAACATTGTGAAACACCCCTCCTCCTCTACAGTACATGGCACCTTCCACTGGGACCTCCCCTACTTAAGCTACATGGTTTGGTCCATGCTCTGTTTAGCAGTTCAACCCACAGTGCCAGTACTGCAGAGGAGTTACAGGTGACAAACAATGAGCAACTCCTTTTACCACAGGTTACACAATAAACTGAATGTTTTATCCCTGTAAAGTCTGTGTGAATTACTTGTGAATTTGTGAATGCATTCAACAGTATTGACATTATAGTATTGACATTTGGTTAGGACATATCTGCCACACTCCCCACAGTCACTGCTTCCAAACCGGCCGGTGGTCTTGATTATGAATCGGACGCAGCTGTGTGGTGTGTGTGTGCGTGAACTGCCCTTAACCCCTGTGTCTTTATGTATAGGGCACGGGTTGCCCCGTGACAATATTGATTATATTGATCCAACATGTGTTCATGTAGTAAATGTATATAGTGTTTGTAAGAGTTAACATTATGTATTATACCTGTAATCTTTCTCTCATGAATAAGCAACTAGGCCACATGAGCACTTTAAACCTAGTATAGGATATTTGAAAATAGCAGATCTACAAGTTCACAACGAGTCGTGATGTGACGTGTTGTGAACTTGTAGATCTGCCATTTAAAAAGAAAAGTTGAAAAAAAAGTGACACATGTGGAATGTTTTTTAACCTGGTACGGGGATCCCTGGCACAAAATATTTACAGATGCGGGTCCGCGAACAAACACATTAATTTTGAGGTCCTTGACATGACAATTTGTGAGAACCACTGGTTTAAACAACATTTAGGAAGGAAGCCCAAATAAGCAACTACACTTTAGAAACATGCCCCAAAAAAATTGAACCCGCAATAAAACAGAAAAACAAGCCGAAAGTCGCTTATAATAAGCAGACATGGAAACGCTGCTGCCGCTTCTTGCACGCCAGCTGTGTAAAGTAGAAACAACCAGTAGAATGAATCACCTCAGAATACATAGAGAAGTATGAAAACAAGTACTTGTTTTCATAGACCTGGTTGCTTATTTCTCTCGCAAAATCTGGCAACACTGGCCAGCAGCAGCAGGCAGGCAGGCCATGACGTGAATGTACAGTTACAGTGCCTATTAATGCTTGTAAGCCCCGCAGTTAGTGTTTGTGCATGATGTGTATGGATACAAAATATTTAAAGGAGACTGCTTCCACACACGCGCGCGCGTGTGCGTGTGCGTGTGTGCGTGCGTGCGTGCGTGTGTGTGCGCACGCACACATGCATGGGCACGCCGCGCTGTTTCTTCATTCATTTCCACAATTCCGCTCCTATTATTTATTCATTTAATTGTTAATTTGATTGGTTCAGGCAATGTCACAACGCCATGGCCAACGCTCATCAGATCGCCTGTTTGGTGGCAGGTTGGAGGCTGTTCAGTGCAACTCGACAGTGTTTTATGATCACTAGGGGTCCCGACCCATAGTTTGAGAACCTCTGTTTTACATGAAATGGCATCAATGTAAACCTTGACCATCAAATAAGAGGTAGAATCACCTATCAAGAACGAGCTCAGCATTCAAAGTAATAATATAACATGGCAGCCTCATCCATTGAATTTCAATGTGACGCCATGTTATATTCAGTTCCTCAAGCTTGATTATTGTCATGTTTAGTTCAGGAGAAATTATGCTAAATACATTATTTGGTTATGGCCAAAATAATGTATGGGGGGGGGGGGGGGGTAGTGATGACTCCATATCTGCAAATGTTCAGGAACCCAAACTGTACAAGTGTAGCAAGTTATATGAGAAAGGTCCAGAAAGATTTCTGGACCTATTATTATTATTATTATTATTATTTGTCAAGGCAGACAGAGAACGAACCATGGTTATGTGAGCGATTGGATCACCCCAATATGATATATCCCTCTGCGGCAGGCCCGGAGGTAGACTTACAGATTGATCTGTGTACGGGAGTGTGCCGCGGCTAGGGGCGCCGCCCTCTGCACTGCCCAAATTCCTACGCAGCACCTCCTTCTCGAGGCACCCTAGAACACCGCAAGATGATTGGAGTGATCCAATCGCTCACATAACCATGGTTACATACTTAACCTTCATTATGTAGCGCTATATTGGATCACTCCAATATGATATACACACTATCAGATTACTCTGTAAGCTAGGAAAAGAAAAAGCTCAAACTCACCTATCAGAAAGGGTTGAGCTGAAGTCCTTACAACAGGGAGCAGACGTCCGTCTCCACAGAAGCGTCGGCAACCCCCAAAACGGCTTGTTCCACCCGGTTAGAAGGGACCACATTAATGTGGTGCGTCTACACCTTCAGTGTAGACGCCGCTCGGCCTGCATCCAGCAATGACTGCAAAAACTGCAGTACAGTCTGGACAGTACAGGTCTCTGGAACGGCATCATGACTGTCACACCACGCACTGAACACGCGCCATCTGGTCTGATAAGCCGTGTTAATTGCAGGGGTCCAAGGGACGTCTCGGCCAGCACGGGGCTATCTAAAGCCACCGATGGCTCCACATCTTGACCCTGTAAATCAGCGCTACTCAACCCGCGGCCCGCGGGCCGCATGCGGCCCCAACGCAGCGTCTTGGCGGCCCCTCATGGTCAAACCAAAACAAAATAAATTTTAAATTTGTTTAAGCACAGGATAAAAATATACATTTCCGTTCAAATATATGGGTTGCTAATTTTTTTTTCAAAAACAAACATCAATTGTTAATAGTTTTCTATGCATTTCGGGTTTTTTGGGGGGTTTGACCCCCATTTTTTTTCGGCCAGGGTAGGTGTCCCTTATTTCAATCTCTGGGAGTTGGCAACCCTAACCTTGCCATACCTTAGCTTTTGCTGAACTGATGCCACTGGACATGTACACAAAATAAACAGGTACAGTGAAAAGAATATGATGTCAAAATGTACATTTTATTATAACAATAACAATGCGTAGTGTGTGTTACAAAATCGAAAAATCCAAAATAGGACCGTCATTTTTAGCTTGGACTTTTGGTATTTTGCTGAGTGGCCCCTGAGCCATCTTAAGTTGAGTAGCCCTGCTGTACATCATCGAGTCGATCATGGGAAAAGGGGGTAAAACAGATAGCACTGCTATCGAGAACCAACTGGGGTAGCCTCTGTGAAACCAAGGCCTGCATGTTTCTGTACTGAGCCAATCGCATACGGTCGTTCCCCTAGTATGCCACCATGCGCGCAGCCCGCATGGGTCCTCATATGCCAAACGTGCATGGTCTAGCCCCAGCAAAGCATACAGGAGTCATGCGAGTCCTCTGCGGACATGCAGACATCACAAGACAGGCAGAGAAAAGCCATTGCGATACAATACACACCAAGTGATTTATCAACGTCTAAGGCTTGCAAAAGTGTGGAAAAAACAATGTAAAAACCTCTTGTACATTTCCTACCCCCGCTGCACATACTGTCACTCGCCTGTGTATTAGCCCGTGGCCTTATACAGGGAGGATAAAAAAGGACTGTATAGTGTGCTTGTGACTTGAATGTGTACGCCCGCTTGCTAGGTCGAGAAGGCTCAGACCCGTTCACTGTGAAACGCAAAAGGGTAACACAAAAAGCAAGCCTGTGGTCGGTTCACTCGCTGGGGTTAGAGGGATCTCATGACCTGCTCACCCTGGAAGAACAAAGAACTTGCACGTGTGTGTTTCAACTGTCGCATAAGCCAACTATACACAGCTTCCCGCAATCTTGTTACAGGGTAGACGCAGTCCCCAAGTCCGAGGCAAACGGGAGAGTTTCAACGAAAAGGACAAGAAACCCTCCGTGCCGCAATACAGGTTGACCAGACCGTGTATCGCCTGTACGTACACATGTCGAAAATCTGCAAACAAACAACAAACTCCTGATCGAGATGACACAAGCCAAACCGAGCGGAGCAAAGTAGAAGCACTCAATAGCTCCTCCAAGTTATAGATAGCTTACTATCTGCACACAGAGCTTACCTATGTGGAGCTCCAAATGTCCACCTCTTCGCCAGGCCGAATGATCAAACTTACTAACTAACTAATTAACACACTTCAAATGATTAATTCATACATTATTGATGTCTTTCTGTCTTCCTTTCTTTCTTCATTCATCAGATCTCATAACAAATGATGAAGAACTTCGTATTGTGATGGTGGGGAAGACTGGAGCTGGAAAGAGTGCCACAACAAACACCATCCTGGGTTCTGAAGCATTTAAATCCACGTTTTCACCCGATTCTGTGACATTGAGCTGTAATAAGGCCAGTGGTGTAGTGGATGGTAGAAAGGTTTCTGTTATTGACACTCCAGGCTTGTTTGACACTGGGTTCAGTAATACTGAAACCATTAAAGAGGTCAGAAACTGTATTTCTTATGCTGCTCCTGGTCCTCATGCGTTCCTGGCTGTGATCAAACTAGGGAGATTCACAGAAGAGGAGAAAAACGTTGTGGCAAAGATTCAGAAAGAATTTGGACAAAGTTCAGATAAATACACCATGATTCTCTTCACTCATGGTGACAAGCTTGAAGGTCCAATTGAAGAGTTTTTGAATGATTCTCCAGAACTACAAGAATTAATCAGCAAATATAGTGGTGTTTATCATGTCTTTCACAACGAAAGAAAGGATCCCTCTCAGGTCACTGAGCTGCTGGATAAAATCAACCAGATGGTGAAGAAGAACGGTGGAAGCCACTACACCAACCAGATGTTCCAAGAAGAAGGAAGGAGACAAGGTGAGAGAAACTAGTCTTTACTCATTAAAGGAGATGTACCAAACAGCAAATCAGTGACCATTCTCTGGCTGATGTTTTGATGATTTATTTGTATAGGCTAATCACTCTCCTTCAAACATTAATATCTTAACATTAAATTAAAATTTTAACCAAAATAAATAAATGGTATAGGCCTAGCCTACCAAGTGTAAAAATGTTAATCTCAAGAACAAAACATAAGTCCTTATGTGGTTCATATACAACTTTACAAGTGTGCTGTCTTTACAATAATGTACTCAAATAACAGCTCCAGGACTATGAGGGGCCGTTTAGGCCAAAAATAATGAAACACTTTCACACACGCTAACGAGACAGTCTTATACTTACTACTGAAATGCTTTTACATTCAATTTTGAGACACTTTCACACACACTGATGAGACACTCTTACATATACTACTGAAATGCTATACGTTCAATATTGAAACACTTGCACACTCACTACTGAAACACTCTCACATACATACATACTTTGTAAATCGATGCACGTTCATATATGAAACTTTATACATACTCATCTGAACACTTACGCATACATATGAGAAACACATACACATACATATATACTTCTGTGCCATATACACATGCATACGAAATGCTTGCACGCATACAAGTTAAACATTTATACATTTATATCTGAAACACTCACACATACACATATGAAAAGGCTGCATGTATATCGCTGAACACTTGTACATTTACAACTGAATTTCTTGTATATTATTACAAACTAAAATGAAAACTTTAGATGCATGTGCAAGCCTTTCACATGTATTCATACGAGTCATTTCAGTAGTATGTATAAATAAATTCAATAATATATATACACATAATTTCAGTGATATGTATAAGTGAGTTCAGTATAATGTATAAAAGAGTTTCACATGTATTCATACAAGTGATCTAAGTAGTATGTATAAATGATTTCAATAGTGTATATATAAACAATTTTAAAAGCATGTACAGATCATTTCACATGTATTCATACAAGTAATATCAGTGATGTATATAAGTAATTTTGATAGTATATATAAATCATTACAATAGCATGTATAGATCATTTAACTATAATGTATACAATAATTTCACATGTATGCATACAAGAAATCTCAGTAGCATACGGAAGTGGTTTCAGTAACACCGGAAGGCACAGGCAGGTGCGCGCGCACACCAGGAAGAAACTTCCAGAGAGAAGGAGAAGATAAGAAGGAGAAGACAAAGGCAGCATGGAGGGGACCCAATTTAATTAATTCGATATCGAATACTAATATATCACCTACGCAGCAGTGTAAGGTCCTTACACACCGGGCGAATTCTTCATGCAAATAAATAAGTTTTTTTTCGCCTGTTTTTTAAAACCTTATAAAGTCAATGCAAGCTTCCACATCAAAGACGAAATTTCGCGGAGCGAAAATGCGTCTTTTATTTATTCGGACAGCATATTCTTCACGACCATAACCTCAGATTTGGTTGAAAAACTTCCCCCTCACTCTGGGTGCTATGGTGAAGAACATGTTGACTCATTTTACAAAAAACAGGGTGTACGGAAAGATGATTTTAAACTCTCCCCTGTGAAAACAGAAGAGGTGTTTAAAAAATTGAGTGCTCTTCATCAACACAAAGCCACAGGCCTCGACAATATCCCCGCCAAATTTCTAAAAGACTCGGCCGCCTCCATTGCTCCAATCATTACCCACATAATAAACCTCTCCATCATACAGGGACGGGTCCCTAACGATTTCAAAAAAGCAAGGGTGACCCCTCTGTACAAAAAAGGAAACAAATTAGACCCTGGCAACTACCGCCCTATTTCTATTCTTAGCTCCATCTCGAAAGTCATGGAAAAAATAGTCTATGAACAGGTCGATAAGTATCTTGCCGAAAAAAATCTAATTTACAAATTCCAATCTGGTTTCAGAACAAACCACTCCACTGACACATGCCTTCTCTATTTGAACGACTCTATCAAACAAGATGTCGACAAGGGCAAATATTGCGGCATGGTCATGCTGGACCTCCAAAAGGCCTTTGACACCGTCAATCACCCAATTATGATCAATAAGCTCAAAGCAATAGGTTTTGATGATACGTCAGTGAACTGGATGAGATCCTACCTGGAAGGGAGGGAGCAAGTGGTGGAAGTAAACGGCACCCAGTCCCCCCCCCTCCCTGTGACTTGTGGTGTCCCACAAGGAAGTATACTAGGACCTTTACTGTTCCTGATATATGTGAATGACATGTCATCGGCCTGCGACTGCAAGCTGTTCCTGTTCGCAGATGACTCGGCCCTGCTAGTCTCGGACAGGGACAGGCTGCAGGTTGAGAAAACTCTCAGCTCCGAACTCAACAAGATCTGCATCTGGCTCTCTGACAACAAACTTTCATTACACCTGGGTAAAACTGAATCCATCCTCTTTGGGTCCAGTCCTAACCTTAGCAAGGCAGAGAGTTTCACGATCAAAGTGGGTGATAATGTCATCAAAAGAAAGGATGAAATTACCTACCTGGGCTCCATCTTGGAGGCAAACCTCTCCGGTAACAAAAACGCCGAAAAAGTGATCAAAAATGTCAACCGAACAACACGCTATTTGTGGAGGATTGATCGCCTAGTCAGTAAGAATACTCTGAAGATTCTTGCAGGGGCCCTCATTCAAGGTCATTATGATTATGCATGCACTTCATGGTATCACAACACCTCCAAGGCCTTAAAAACAAGGCTCCAAACATCCCAAAACAAACTTGTAAGGCTACTTCTTGGCCTCAATCACAGAACCCATCTAACCCCTGCTCATTTTGCTAGGATTGGATGGCTTAGGGTTGAGGACAGAGTACAGCAACTTGCTATGGGCCTGGTCTTCAAGATACACCACAACATTGGGATCCCCCTGTATTTGTCAAAATACTTCAAAAATGTTAATGAAGTCCATGATCATAACACCAGAGGCAGCTCCACTGATCATGTTCAACCCAGATTTGGCTCAACTAAGGGTATGAACTCATTCTCATGCTATTCATCAAAAATGTGGAATGCCCTACCAAAAGGAGTAAAGGAGTGTAAAACCCTACTCACTTTCAAAACTGCCCTAAAGATACACCTTCAGGAGGCTGCAATTCGAAAATGGCCCCTGTCTAAGTCTTAACCTACCCCTCCCTACCCCCCCCCCCCCCTCTTTCATTTTCCTCTTTTGTATATATATATATATATTTTTTTTTTTTTTTCTCTCGTCATACCAGTAACCTGAAAGCTGATTGTATGACATTCTGTATAGTAGTGTGTATATCTGCCTGCCTCTTATATTTCATCATGATTTGTGTGCATGGGGTCCTCATCTTAAACAAGCGTAATGCTTAATGAGGGTTTCCAGTTTAGTAGACCTTGTATTGTGAATTTGTACTTCCATGTACTGTTATGTACTGTCATGTACTATTCTCATGTCTTTCTAAATAAACTACATCAATCAATCAATCAATCAGTCATATTTTGTGGAAATTCGCTGGTGACTGCTACACCTCTGACCAATCAAAATGCATTTATGTAGGCCTATTAATTTTATTAAACAATCTAGTATAGGCCATCCCATTGGATGAGTGCACTGGTGCTCAAAATGGGCTCCGGGGAGTGGGGACCCCCATGGGGGGTGATGCGCGGGTCAGGTTTTTTTCATAACCCGCCCCGCCACGGAGCACAAGTTCAACAAAACAATATATAAATCGACGGCCTGAGAGAGAGAGAGAGAGAGAGAGAGCGAGAGAGCGAGAGAGAGAGAGCGCGCGTGCGATCGAGAGAGAGAGAGAGAGAGAGAGAGAGAGAGAGAGAGAGCGCGCGTGCGATCGAGAGAGAGAGAGAGAGAGAGAGAGAGAGAGAGAGAGAGAGAGAGAGAGAGAGAGAGAGAGAGAGAGAGAGAGAGAGAGAGAGAGAGAGAGAGAGAGAGAGAGAGAGAGAGACCCTCGCATCACTACCAGGGTCCTTGGGACTCGGGAGTGTTCTGGGGGTCCCCAGCAGTATAACCACTTTAACCATATATAGCCTATATCAGCTATTTGAAAATATCCAATCTACAATCTCACAATGCGATGCATTGTGAGCTTGTAGATCTGCTATTTTCAAAAATATTTGACAAATTGTGAAAAACACCATAAATATTATATGGTGGTCCCTGGCACTAACCTCGTGGTTGGACTGGACATGGATACAGTCAGTGGAGAAAAAAAAGTACTCACATTTTTACTTTAAGTATCAATACTGCAATGTAGAAATACTCTGTTACAAAGTAACAGTTAAAGGTAGGGTAAGTGATATTTTTTGGTTAAAACAAAAAGTATTTTGTTAAAAGGTTAAAACACTATATTCTGATAGTAATCATTGTTATAGAGTGTTTGTTCAGTAACAGATGTCTCCCTGTCTCTCCAGCTCTTTAATAAACAGAAAATACATTTTTCGGTAGGTGTCAAAATCTCAGCCAATCAGGAGAAAGTACCAATTTTTAAGCTTAATTTGTATAGTGTTCCAGTTCCAATTTTGCATGCTCATTTCTTAGTGTCATTACTTCCAATTTCACTTGTTTAATCTGTATCCTGATTGAGTTCTCTGTCCTGGTTGGATAAAATTGGAAATGAAACTGAAACTGAAACGAAAATGCATTTTCTGTTTAATAAAGAGGTGGAGAGACAAGGAGACTCCTAATACTGAACAAACACTCTATAGCAATGAGTACTATCAGAATATAGAGCTATTTAACAATTATTTTAACCAACGCAAATCACTTACCCTACCTTTAAGTATAAAGTCCGGAATAAAAAATGTAGCCTACTTGAGTAAATGTAGCCTACAAAAAATAAAATAGGCCTACCAAAAGTAGAAAGTATACTACTCAGTATGCAGAATGTCCCATTTCACAAGTTTTCTGTATGACATATACAAATCTTTTGAAAATAGCAGATCTACAGATCTGTGAGCTTGTAGATCTGCTATTTTCAAATGGTAGAAATGTATGATGATACAGACTTGGGCTGGATATAGACCAATCGACAGTGTAAAGTAACTAAGTACATTTACTCAAGGACCGCCTGCCGCTCCAAGCCGCTCCGGCCGGGGCCGCGAACCATACGTCGCACAGACTGACACAAAGAGAACCATAAATGCGTAGCTCCCCGATCAAAACTTCATTAAAATTTCTCCGTAGGCTAATCCACACGAGTTTGCTAGACTTTTGACCAATCAAAATGTATCTATGTATTCATTTGATTAAACACGCTAGGCCATCCCATCCAACTCCTGTTGAAGATGCGCGCATCGGTGCTCACAGTGGGGTCCGGGGACTCCCCTGGGGGGTGATGCGTGGTCAGGTTTTTTTTTCTTCATTTAGAGACAGACAGACAGACAGAGACAGAGACAGAGACAGACAGACAGACAGACAGACAGACAGACAGACAGACAGACAGACAGACAGACAGAGACCCGCCCATCCCGCGCTGCCGCGCATCACTACCAGGGGGGTCCTTGGAAGTGTTCTGGGGGTCCCCAGCAGTTTAACCACCCATATAGCCTATACATCAGCTATTTGGGGTCAGTGCGGACCCGTTCGGTGCCCCCCGGGACGGTTTTGTCAACGGGGGGTTTTGTGTTGCCCTCAGAATCTTTTTGGTGCCACTAACATTAATCTTTTATTTTTATTTATTGTATATCTGCTATTATTGAATAGCCAACATATACAATATGGATAAAGGGGTGAAAATGTATTAAAACCTTTTGCTGGGGACCCCCTCAAGGACCACTGGTTGAGAACCACTGATTTAAAGGAAATGGCTGTAATGACAATACAGGGGCAGTTCCATAACTTATCCATTCATTTAGATTAAATAGAGTAGAGCAGGGGGCTTCAACAGGGGGTCCTCAGAGTTACTACAGGGGGTCCGCCAAATCATTGTGTGATATGATTTTTTATTTTTTTTTACATTAACCACTTGAACCCTAGCAGCCGAAAATAGTCACGTTTCAACTGCGCGGACTACGCGTTACCTAAAGAATTCGGTCTGAGCATGCGCAAAATGGCGGCTCCCATGGATTATTATTGTCTCCGCCAGGCCGAAAGGCATGGCGAGAGAGTATGTTTTCGCCCCTGTCCGTCCGTCCGTCCGTGTGTCCGTCCGTGTGTCCTGTCTGTGTGTTACCACCAAATCTCCGGCACCGTTGGCCCGGTCGCAGCGAAACTGTGCACACACACTCCCTGGATGCCAATTCAGAACCTCTGCCTCAAATTTTTCACATGGGCCTGTTATAGCGCCACCAGGAGGCCGATTTGTGCAAAACCCATTTTTTCCCATTACTCCTACAGTTTTTAACCAAACCTCATGCAAATCGGTACACAGTATCTCTATAGTCATGTGATCAACCCTGATCTGTCCGATTTCCCATATTCCATCCTCATTGGCTAAGGTTACCATCCAAAGTTTGCAGGATTGGTCCGTTTTGAACAAACTGCCTCAAATCATGAACGCAGCTTGCCATTTGCATAAAATTGCACACGCACATTCCCACTAGGCCGAGGAAGAAATAGCACTTAAAACTTTTCACATCAGCCTCATGGTGGCGCTATAACAGGCCGATTTGCATTTTTAACTATAACTGCACCGATCTGCGTGAAACTTTGCACGCCTACTCCCTAGAGGCCAAGGAAAAACATCTGCACTGCATTTTTCACATCTGCTTTTTACAGCGCCACCAGGAGGCCGACTTATGTCAAATACATTTTTGGATATTAATCCTTCAGATTTTATCCAAACATCACACAAATCGGTACACAGTATCTCTATAGTCATGTGATCAAGACGCATCTGTCCGATATTTCATATTCCATCCTGATTGGCTAAGGTTGACTTCCAAAGTTTGCAGGATTGGTCCGTTTTGAACAAAATGTCTGAAATCATGAACGCGGCGTGTGATTTCCGTGAAAATTTGCACGCACATTCCCACTAGGCCGAGGAAGAAATGCCACCCTTTTCACATTGGCCTATTATAGCGCCACCAGGAGGCCACAATAACTTACCTGACCTGGCGGAGACCTGTGCTCCGAGGAGCACTTTTTCTAGTTGATATTTGTATCGTCTTTCTAAGACGATTTCTAAGTGGATTTTATTGTTTATAAAGTAGGATAAAGTAGGACGTGGCCATGCAAAATGGTGGTGTCCCGTGGATTTGTAAAATATTTTACCGCGAATTATTTTTATATTTTTCTCTGTTGTTGGTGACAACTCTAGTGCGTCCCATGGACGCCATGACGGTGTCATGAATGCGTCCCTTCGCAATATTGTGCGTCAGAGACGCAAGCCTATGAGCATCTCTGCATGCTGCCTTTGTCTTCTCCTTCTTATCTTCTCCTTCTCTCTGGAAGTTTCTTCCTAGTGTGCGCGCGCACCTGCCTGTGCCTTCCGGTGTTACTGAAACCACTTCCGTTTGCTACTGAGATTTCTTGTATGCATACATGTGAAATTATTGTATACATTATAGTTAAATGATCTATACATGCTATTGTAATGATTTATATATACTATCAAAATTACTTATATACATCACTGATATTACTTGTATGAATACATGTGAAATGATCTGTACATGCTTTAAAAATTGTGTATATATACACTATTGAAATCATTTATACATACTACTTAGATCACTTGTATGAATACATGTGAAATTATTTTATACATTATACTGAACTCACTTATACATATCACTGAAATGATGTGTATATATATTATTGAATTTATTTATACATACTACTGAAATGACTCGTATGAATACATGTGAAAGGCTTGCACATGCATCTAAAGTTTTCATTTTAGTTTGTAATAATATACAAGAAATTCAGTTGTAAATGTACAAGTGTTCAGCGATATACATGCAGCCTTTTCATATGTGTATGTGTGAGTGTTTCAGATATAAATGTATAAATGTTTAACTTGTATGCGTGCAAGCATTTCGTATGCATGTGTATATGGCACAGAAGTATATATGTATGTGTATGTGTTTCGCATATGTATGCGTAAGTGTTCAGATGAGTATGTATAAAGTTTCATATATGAACGTGCATCGATTTACAAAGTATGTATGTATGTGAGAGTGTTTCAGTAGTGAGTGTGCAAGTGTTTCAATATTGAACGTTTAGCATTTCAGTAGTATATGTAAGAGTGTCTCATCAGTGTGTGTGAAAGTGTCTCAAAATTGAATGTAAAAGCATTTCAGTAGTAAGTATAAGACTGTCTCGTTAGCGTGTGTGAAAGTGTTTCATTATTTTTGGCCTAAACGGCCCCTCATACTGGACACTAAAACCTCAGTTTAACCAAATGGGCCCATAACAGCAGACTTAACAAACTTATAACGTGTCACATCGCGGTGCATTGTGAGCTTGTAGATCTGTTGAGTGTTTGTACATCTGTTGTGTGCTTGTAGATCTGCTACATGTGCTCTACTGTAAGGTGGAGTCTGAAGAGGTGAGTGCTAGGGGGTGAGGGGGAGTTTGTTCCAAAGTCTAGGGGGTGTAGAGCGTTGTCCAGAGTGTTTTAGAGAAGAGAGAAGAGTCTAGGACGTGTGGAGCGTTGTCCAGAGTGTTTTAGAGAAGAGAGAAGAGTCTAGGACGTGTGGAGCGTTGTCCAGGGTGTTTTAGAGAAGAGAGAAGAGTCTAGGATGTGTGGAGCGTTGTCCAGAGTGTTTTAGAGAAGAGAGAAGAGTCTAGGACGTGTGGAGTGTTGTCCAGAGTGTTTTAGAGAAGAGAGAAGAGTCTAGGACGTGTGGAGCGTTGTCCAGGGTGTTTTAGAGAAGAGAGAAGAGTCTAGGACGTGTGGAGCGTTGTCCAGAGTGTTTTAGAGAAGAGAGAAGAGTCTAGGACGTGTGGAGGGTTGTCCAGAGTGTTTTAGAGAAGAGAGAAGAGTCTAGGACGTGTGGAGCGTTGTCCAGAGTGTTTTAGAGAAGAGAGAAGAGTCTAGGACGTGTGGAGCGTTGTCCAGAGTGTTTTAGAGAAGAGAGAAGAGTCTAGGACGTGTGGAGCATTGTCCAGGGTGTTTTAGAGAAGAGAGAAGAGTCTAGGACGTGTGGAGCGTTGTCCAGGGTGTTTTAGAGAAGAGAGAAGAGTCTAGGACGTGTGGAGCGTTGTCCAGGGTGTTTTAGAGAAGAGAGAAGAGTCTAAGACGTGTAGAGTGTTGTCCAGAGTGTTTTAGAGAAGAGAGAAGAGTCTAGGACGTGTGGAGCGTTGTCCAGGGTGTTTTAGAGAAGAGAGAAGAGTCTAGGACGTGTGGAGGGTTGTCCAGGGTGTTTTAGAGAAGAGAGAAGAGTCTAGGACGTGTGGAGCTTTGTCCAGGGTGTTTTAGAGAAGAGAGAAGAGTCTAAGACGTGTAGAGTGTTGTCCAGAGTGTTTTAGAGAAGAGAGAAGAGTCTGGGACGTGTGACCAGTGGTTCTCATACTTTAGTCATTTCAAGGACCCTCCATTTTCTAGCCTATGCATTAGACAACGGACCCCCCAAACCTAGTACTCAGAGTGTGTATAAATGTAACCAACATTTATTACATGTCCATTTGGTTACATTTATACACTCCCACAGTTACAGACCTTTAAGGGTCTAGAAAACAAACATGTTGATAGCATATTAACCACATGTTACCCTGGTGTATTTTTAGCCTTCTGATCTTTCTTTCTAAGCAAAATTATAATGCTACAGTTGATATAGCCTGGGATCAATACCATTTTCGGGTTTCTGATCCGGTCTGGAGCGTAAATAACTTTACGTCATCAGGCGACCGGAACACATGACCGGAACCACCGGTGCCTTGCACCTCCAAACGGATTCCCCTCATTTAAAATATATATATATATATTTTGACACATTCTGGCGGAGAGACGGTCTTCTCGGCTCGGGGCTGCCCATTGTTCAGCAAAGCAGGCTCTTTACATAGTAATATGTCTGACATAAATGTCAGAGTTAAAATTGACATGTAAATATGAAATAAAAGCTTAAACATGTAGGTACGAGATAAGAATAGAGCTAGCAATCGCTAGCATTGCTAACGTTCCTAAGTTCCATCCATAATGTTGCAAAATCACGGTAAAATTTTACCCGATTGTTTTGAAAGGTATCATTAGTCTGTTTGCTTGTGTCAATGTAAATCTCAAAGAAAGATATAGTAACAATGATATTTTTTTAAACGGTTATGTAAAAGTAGCTATTAGCTGAGAGGGAATTCGTCAAAAATCATCATGATTGTGCACTTGGTAACTACAACTAATTTAAGAAAATCAAACTTCTGAAAAGGCATCATTTTCAAGATGGCGACCACGATGGCTGCCGGGAGCTTAAAATGCCTAGCTTATAGTATAAGCTGGGAGGGAATATGTAAAAATCATACAAATTGTGCACTTGGTAACTAGTTTTTGGATTTTGGCATGGTGTTAGGTATGGCCATAAGGTTTTTAAAAAACATCACAAACGAGATGGGTTCGCCCCCTAGTGGTCTGTTTGCAATTCTGTTTGGATTCTGTTACTATTGGGTATAACATAAATAACATACCAAAAAATTAGGAACATTTTTGAGAGCCTAAACTTACTCAAAAAGTAACACAACTTTGCACACATCACAAGTGGCGAAGAATTACGTATTTTAAAGGTCTCAAAAAGGGGTGTGACCTAATAGCTCAATAGCGCCCCCTACCAAATGTCAATTTTGTAGGGGGCAAAATTAAATGATTTTAATAGCAGGTTTCTTATTCAAGTCTGTTGTCTTTTCAGACAAAATAGTAACATCAGACCAGCATGAAGCTACAGACGCTGACCCACCAATTTCAAGTTCAACATCAACAACAGGAGTCTCTAAAGATGAAGGTGAGCTGACTATGAATAGACGTCTTCAATAAACTGATTAACTACTTGAACCCCAGCATCCATATTCTGGGGGAACATTATCCAAAAATAGCAGATTTACAAGCTCACAATGCGTTGCAATGCATCACATTGTGATCTTGTAGATCAGCTATTTTTGATGAAGAGATTTGGTGTACACGGAAAACAATCTGTCCAAGTACAGAGCCAACTGAGGTCCAGTTTACTAAGAATAGAGGGTTTAATTAAATTAAGTTTAATAAAAAAAATCCATGTCCTTCATTGATGTTACTTAGCCCAGCCCCTTTTTCTGATTGGTTGATGTTTGATGGTTTTTATCTTTTGCTATAACTTTTGAATGGTTTGTCGTACAGACTTGTGAGTCGCGTCATTTGATTTGGTTGAGAGTCCTCGTCCTTCGTTGGTGTAACTTAGCCCCGCCCCTTTTTCTGATTGGTCGATATTTCATAGTTAATATCTTTAGCAATAACTTTTGACATGCTTTTCGTAGCCACTTTTGGACTCGGTTTAAAGTCCTTGTCCTTCGTTAGTGTTACTGAGCTCTGCTCCCTGTTCTGACATGTAGGTTTCACCTACATGTATAACAATTGGTACACACCGGTATCATGTCCCGATTTACAAAAGGTATTTTGGAGCCGTGACATAAACCTAACAGGAAGTCAGCTATTTTGAATTTATTGTGGCATTTTAGCAAATCTTTGCCATTTTCACGGGTCTTAGAATTGTAGATCCGGCTCTGCCTGGAGGTCCCCAGGACCAAGCACCTAACCTGGTGCAATAGAGCTTTTTCTGTTGCTGCCCCCTCCCTGTGGAAAGCACTCCCCAACTATATCAAAAGCCCCCCCACCCTCCCATCCTTCAAAACCGCTCTCAAAACCCACCTCTTCAATATTGCTTTCCCCAGCTAAATGTTTTTATAGTCTTTTTTTTCTTTCTCCTCCCCTCATATTAAGTCTTTGGGTACTTGGAAAAGCGCTATATAAATCTGATAGATTATTATTATTATTATTATTATTATTATTATTATTATTATTATTATTATATTTACCTTCTTGGTTTTGCCTTCGGTAACAATGTTCTTGATTTTGACATCTTAATTGATAACAAAACATAATGTAAAATACATACATTCACACCATTACGGTCCGTATGTACAGTATGTGCAAATGATGTTGTGTAACATGATGTGATGTAACAATACAACAACACAAACAAAACAATATAAAAAGCTAAACAATGTACAACTACAACTATGTAAGACACCAGGCTAAGAAAAGAACCATGCATTTCAATACATCTAGACCCAGACTCTGCTCCACCTTAACCATCCCTTTAGGGAAGATTTAAAGGAACTGTTACTCTTAAGGTCTGTAGGTTAACCCATTCCATGCCACAGTTGCTGTGTGCTTCAATGCACAATGGCCAATGTTTCTATTGAATTAGACAGGAACCAGGTCAGTGGGTCTCCCCCTTGTAGTGTGGTCGTGAACATCATTGACCTTTTCTAAGTATCTACTGAGGTACTTCAGAGCTACAATATTCAAGATCCTATGTACCATGCACATCTTAGTCTGGGTCACTCTCTCATCTAATCTGAGCCTTTTCAGGATGTCAAAATGTGCTGGGAGGAGGTGAGCTCTGGGATCAAGCTTGAGTATTAATCTGACTCATTTATTCAGGGCGGTCTGGAGCCTATTTTTTGAGTTTTGGGGGTGCTGTTGTACCAAGAGGAACAGACGTAGTCAAAATGACATTGAACCAGAGCCCCTGACAAAATCTCTAGAGTTCTTTTGTTAAGAAATGTGAACATTCTCCCAAGGAATCTGACTCTCTGGTTGACCTTAGAGATCACTTTTTTGGTCATACTCTCTCCAGATAGCCTGTCAGCTAATAAGCAGCCCAAGTAGGTCTCCTCCTCCTTAGTCCCCCACCACCACCTTGAACCCCAGGGATCTCCCTAGACTTGACTGTTCTGTGAACAGGACCACAATGGAAATAAGCCTTATAAAGCTGACACCCTTCTAGATTTCGCAGAGTACAGCAGGCAGGTTCCAGAAAACAGTACAGGAAAACGTTGCACTTTATTTGTTAACACAAATGCAATTAATTTAATATCAGTTAATGTCAGGTAATACCAGGTTTCTTATACAAGTCTGTTGTCTTTTCTAACTCAACAATAGTTGTAACATTAAACCAGCATGAAGCTACAGACACTGACCCACCAACGTCAATTCCAACGTCAACAGGAGTAAAAAGTACAGGAGTCTCTAAAGCTAAAGGTAAGCTGACACTATGAATAGATGTGCTATGAGCTGTTCACATTCTTTACCTGTAGTCTGTAGTATTCCTTTAAGTGCTTCATATAGTGTGTTAAAACAGGGTCACATACATCATAATGAAACAGATCTAACATTCCATTCACATGATCACTTTACATCCATATATTTTTATACTGGAAGGCTTGTTGGCTAATCCAATGATTGATGAGCCCATTTAAATTCCCCCCAAAACAGATATAAGTGTATACAAACATTTGCTAATATTCCATTAACAGAGGGATGGAAAGTCTTTGCATTTTAAAATGTAGAATGTTCAGAAACGTGTTTAAATGGGTTTGGCACATCGTATCACCAAGAGCTACATTTTCATTCCACTTATCTTCAGATAATCACTTTGTCGATGAATACCGGCCTGTCCTGGTTCAGAGAGTGTCCATGGTCGCCCCCATCCTGGATATGCTCCTTCAGGAGCGTGTTATCATCCAGGAGGGCTACAACAATGTGATGGGCAATATCACCCCTCAGGATCAGATGAGGGAGCTATACAATCTCCTTAACAGCAGAAAAGCCAAAGACATTTTCTACAAAGGTCTTGAAACAAATGAGAAGGGTCTTCTTGATGAGCTGTAAGTAATACTCATTTAGGTTCATCTTTAGGCCAAACATTGTATTAGTACAAGACAATACCTTTTCAGGCCATGATGCTTTCACTATCATGTGTCATTCTCATTTATCCTCTTTATATTTCCAAGAGATTCACACTTTAATGCCAGTATATTCATAAGTCTTACAATATTAACTATAATTGTTTACCCAATATTGTCATATATAGTTAATCTTATGTTTGTCACTGTGGTTTAACTTTGCATTAGGTGATCTTCAAGAGACAAAATATGTCTTAGTTATAATCTATGAATATGATAATTAAGTTACTGACAATGTTTGGTTCTATAATGTAATGTAGGATTTGTATAGGATGGTAGATTTACTGAATACAGTATAGTTAGAAAAAAATGAATTTCACAACAGGAACGCTCAGCCCAGTGCAACACAACCAAAAGGAACAGCTGCTTCTGCCTCAGGTCAGTGCTGTTTAAAGTCATTTTTTTCCAAATAATGATGGGTCATTCCTACTATTCTGTACCATTTCAGCCTAGTAACGTTCTTCAAAAAATATTATTTTTTTTAGTTCTGTTTGATTTTGTTTTCATTGGACATTAAACTTACATTACACTTACACTCAATTACATTACATTGCATTGTATAACAGTTAACATGTTTCTGATAACGGTAGCATGTAGCATTGTTGCATCAGACATGTCAGATCATGCTGGGATAACATGGGTCCTCAGGTTTGTACTTTGGTGTTACTTAGCTCCGCCCCCTCTTCTAACTGGTCAATATTTGATAGTTCCTATTTTTTGGTATAACTTTTCAACGGTTTGTACAGTCGTATAGTAATTAGATCCACCTCAAACTCGCTCAGTGTTCACAATAGACCTTCATGATGAAAAGTTATCAAAAGCGAGAGTTTTCGGAAAACGTTGTGACCGTGGCGAAGTATCAAACTTTGATGTTTCACCGCCAAACAGAAAGTGAAAATAGCCATGCATGTCAATACATCCAGACCCAGACTCTGCTCCGCCTTAACCATCCCTTTAGGGAAGATTTAAAGGAATCATAGTAACTGTTACTGTTAAGGTCTGTAGGTTAACCCATTCCATGCCACAGTTGCTGTGTGCTTGAATGTACATTGGCCAATGTTTCTATTGAATTAGAATTAGAATTAGAATTAGAATTAGAACCAGGTCAGTAGGTCTCCTCATTGTAGCGTGGTCGTGAACGACACTGACCTTTTCTAAGTATCTACAGAGGTACTTCAGAGCTACATTATTCAGAATCCTATGTACCATGCACATCTTAGTCTGGGTCACTCTCTCATCTAGTCTGAGCCTTTTCAGGATGTCAAAATGTGCTGGGAGGAGGTGAGTTCTGGGATCAAGCTTGAGAATTAATCTGGGTGGTCTGGAGCCTATTTGTTTTAGTTTTGGGGGTGTTGTTGTACCAAGAGGAACAGACGTAGTCAAAATGACATTGAACCAGAGCCCCTGACAACATCTACAGAGTTCTTCTGTTAAGAAATGTTGACATTCTCCCAAGGAATCTGACTCTCTGGTTGACCTTAGAGATCACTGTTTGGTCATACTCTCTCCAGATAGCCTTTCATCTATAATATGCAAGTAGGTCACCTCCTCCTTAGTCCTCCACCACCACCTTGAACCCCAGGGATCTCCCTAGACTTGACTGTTCTGTGAACAGGATCACAATGGACCTTATAGGGCTTTATTGTGCTTTTATCCTCTGTGATATTGTGTCTGCTGTATGTGTTGAAGCGCTGATAATAATTCATTCAATTATATATATATTAAAACATTTATTTCCATTTCACATCAGGAACGCAGAAGCTCCATCTGTCTCAGGTGAGTGCTGTTTACAGTTTATTTACTTAAAATGGAGACATTTCATTTAATCTTAGTTCTAATAATAATAATAATAATGATTATAATAATGATAATGAATGTATTTGTATAGTGCTTTTCTAAATAGTGTTACAAAGTGCGTTACAGAACATGTTAAAAACAGCAAACAACAGCAAATCAGAAAGCAGCATTAATAGAGCAATATATACAACTAGAAAAGTGTGCTCCTCGGAGCACATGTCTCCGCCAGGCCGGGTTGCCTACTCAGGGCCCGCAAACTTTGGAAGGCAGGGACGTGCAGAAGGATTTGGAGAGGCAGGGGCTGGAATTTCTCAAGGGCACCTATTGGACTTTACGAACAATGGCCCCGATTCATAACGAGGGTCGTAAATATGGGGTAAATAAAGTTCGTAAAGGCCAGTCGTATTTTGGTAGTCACAAACGGACGTGCAATTCCCAAAGGGGTTCGTATATCACAGAGACGTGCGTACGACCAGCTCTATATTATAATGACAGCCAGCTGGGCGTGAAAGTCCCGAGAGGTTCATTTACATTGCTCCACGCCCCATTTTGCTCCATAAAAGGCATGAACCGTGACTCAGCAGTTTCTCTCTGATCAAATCTGTCACTTTACGGCACAGTGTTGCCATGTCCGCTTATTATAAGCGAATTTGGGCTTATTTTTCTGTAAAGTTGCTTGTAAATATTGGTAGCTTTGGGGACCGCGGTTTTTTGGGCTTGTTTCTAAAGTGTAGTTGGTTATTTGGGCTTGCTTCACAATTGTTCAATTGTTTTAACCGGTGGTTCTCAAATATTTTTATGACATGGACCCCCAAGTTAATATGTAGGCTAATTTATCCCTATAAGCCCCATCTGAAATGTTTTGTGCCAGCTGGAGGCAGATTTGTGTTGTTAGAATGTTTAAAAAATCTTCCAAATATTGCACATTTTATTACAAGATTTATTTTAAATATAGCAGATCTACAAGCTCACAACGGTTTAATTAAAGTGCTTATAATGGCCTAAGTGCCAGTTGCTTCTTTTGGGCTTGTTTTCCTAGACCTGGTTGCTTATTTCTCTCACAACATCTGGCAACGCTGATGAAAGTTTGAAGTTCAACTCCGCCTCGTCTAAAGATAACAGATGCGGCTTCGCATCGCCTTGACAGCTTACTGTTCTGTCTGGAAGCGGATCACGTAATAAATGCTCTCATGTGTAATGAGAATAAATAAGTTTACAAGGTTTAACCCCATTACCAAATAAAAGGCTAATAAAACGTGGAAAGGATATATATAACATAAGCCTTTTCTAATGAACATTGCGGACTTTTACCAAGGTAAAAAGATGATGAAATCCAGCATACAAGTGGAACGCTGCTATCCGATTATGGACCAGAGCTTATTGATTACTTATTGATTAAATTAGTGCATTTTTGATTAATATATCACTGTCCTACGTCGGAATGGGGAATATTAGATCTGTTGTGTGTGGTGTTCATGTGATCAAAATACAGTAGAGTAGCCTACAGTAGACTATTAGCCTACAAATTAATACTGCAGCACGGACAGAGGTGCGTCAGTCCCTCCGCAGTTTCATTAAGGCATCATAGCCTATTTTCATTTTTACATGTACTTTGGCTGAGCCTGAGATGGCCCGCTGGCAAACACACTGAGGGACGGGGACCTAATAATTCAACTCTAAATGCAACTGATAGCCTAGAAAATAAATTAAAAGCGGTGGAATCTACATCATGTCTATACGATGCATACTGTAGGCTACAAGCAATATATAGTTTGACATTTATTTTTTTATTTTTTATATATATGTGTTGACAAATGTTGGGCATATATATATTTTATTTGAGGTTTGCCACTGTTGTAATTGATTTTGGCATGAAGAATAAAGCATTCTAAAGACATACGCACATTTCAGCCCTGGTAAGACAGCCTCGGGGCTGACCTGAGAACGTGCGCACCTGACGCACAAAACACAGACCAAAAAACTTTTATGAATCCGACTGCAGGTGTAGGATTTGCCCTAAATGCCGGTACGTACAAAATATGGTCGTAAATCCCTTTATGAATCCGGGCCAATTACCATACTTGTAGGCCCAAAAACCCGAAACAGTATCATAACGTGCTTAATGTCCTCAAAGTCACGCACTCAACAAGCTTTGAACTGAGCAGATTGGACCTTCTGTTCCAGAGATAATGGCCAAAACAACTTGAAAACGGCCACTTTCGCCGGTTTTCGATCGCGATTTTCGATTGAGTTTTGGTCATTTGTCGCCCGTTTTTCTTTAATAACACAGACTAGGAAGGTCGTACGGCGACAAACTAGATACCTGAGGAAAGTTCACTTTGAGCTGCATCCAACACATCCACTGACATTTCCGTCAGCTTTACCGATAGGCCGCAAGTAGCCTGGCGTAGACAGACTATATCACTGCGTGGATATGAGTCTGGTGCTTCTATGAGGACTTTTTTTTTTCCAAGGGGGCGGGATCAAAACAATGACTCGCGACGCAATTGGTTAGACCTACAAACCAACTACCAATTACAGTCTCCCATATTCGAATACTGGGCCCTGATTGGTTACCCACGTCTTCTGGAGCAGGAAATGGATTCTCTATGGAGCGGTGCCAGACCCAAATCCCAGAGTGCAATTTTTTTTTGCACTCGCAGATTCGTCTGGTCCCAGGCTAGGCCGCAAGGGGCAGTTGAAATATATTTTTGGGTAAAAAAAAAAAAAAAAAAAGAATTGTCTGGAGAGGGCACTTTTTTGCCGACGGGTAAAAGGGCAGGGGCTGAAGCCCCCTTTCATGTCTATGTGTGCACGTGCATGTTGGAAGGCAGTCATAGCCAATTGGAATGGGATCTGTAGAATCTGAATCATACATCTGGATCACATTACCCCAGAGATAATGTGTACCGATTTGTGTGAGTTTTGGACAAAGTCTGTAGGAGTACTGGTAAAAAGTGTGTTTTGCAGAAAACGCACTATATGGCAGACAATGAAATCTCGCTCAAACAGGGTTTGCTGCCATCTTGAATTCCAACATGGCCGCCATGACCAAACTTAAGATGTTTTTGGGTTGTGAATCCTATAGAAAAAATGTATTCCCCCCGAAATGATATGTCTTTGGCCGCAGACCCCCTTCTAAAAACGATTTTGTTCCAGGGACCCAAGAAGCAAAGATTTGAGTAAAAAAAAAATATATATGTAATATATTTTGACTAATTCTGGCAGTAATGCTGGGAATCTTCTCAGGGCAGCCCATTGTTCAGAAAAGCAGGCTCTTCACATAGTAGAGTATGTCTGACATAAATGTCAGAGCTAAAATCGACATTTTTAATTAAACATGTAGGTAAGAGATAGGAATAGAGCTAGCAATCGCTAGAATTGCTAACATTCCTAAGTTCCATCCATAATGTTGCAAAATTGTGGTAAAATCTGTGATTTTTACCCGATTGTTTTGAAAGGTATAGGGTATAATAAGGGAGGGTATAATTTTACTATGTCACTAAAGGGCTGTTTTTCTATTGGCACGTTTGACCCTCAAGGTTTCAGCCTCCAGGTAGAAACTCAAAATAGTCAGAGAAGACATAAAACACCATAAAAACACCACCAGGGGGCTTAATGAAGTTCTATCAACCTCATAGACACATGAAAAACAGAAAAAGTGCAAAACCATGGCACCACCTCTTTAACTTAATTTTGAACACTTGAGTAACCTCTACTGAAACAAAAGTATATGTAGTGAATAACTGACTGCATTAACTGCAGAGAAAGCTCACTAAAGTACAGTAAACTGACTGTGCCATTTTTATTTCTCCCCAGTAGTCCTTATTAATGTTATAGCGTGGAAGACAATGATAAACTAAACAATGATTGTGCATCCTACACACACACACACACACACACACAAACACACACACGCACACGCACACGCACACACACACTGTAATGCAGAAATGTGCATTTGTGGATATGCCCTTGTATAAATAAGTTGAACTAAAGCTTCAAAGCATTAAGAGACGTTAACATCATGTGTTTGCAGCAGGAATCAACCATGGAGGATCTTATCTTGAACACTCTGGAAGAGCTGGATGTCGAGGAGTTCAACAGGTTCAAGTGGTGGCTGCAACAGCCTGGCCATGTTGAAGGTCTCAAACCGCTGAGGAAGAGAGCTCTGGAGAATGCTGGGCGCACGGACGTTGTGGACCAGATCACACAGAACTATCCCGGTAAAGAAATTGACATCATGTTGAATATCCTGAAGAAGGTCCAGAGGGAAGATCTACTGGAGAGATTTGAAATCGCAGCCAAAGGTAAGTGAAGAGAGGAGAGAAGAACTATGTCATTGTTGGTAGATATGAATGAATGGACCAATTCCAATAATGTTTACACCCACCCTATCAGAACAATTGTAACTAAAGATCTTCTCTTTGTCACTCCACCCTCTGTTTCTTGTCTCCTCTCATTCATCTGTGATCTCAATTTCTCCTCTTCTCTCCTTTCCTTATTATTCTCCCTCATCTGCCCTCTTCCTCCTTTCTCCTCTTTGATTCATTCCATCTCTCCCCCTCTCTATTTTACTCTACTTATCTTAGACTCCTTTCCCCCTCTCCTACCATCTCCTCTCCTCCATCCATCCATGCATCCATCCATCCATCCGAGTCTTCCAGAAGACACACAAGACAGACTGTTTTACATACGGAGAAGCTTCATCGACAGAGTTCCGCATCCTGTACTCAACCATCTCTTGGACAAACTCTTTGAGAGGGGGGTGTTAACCAATGCTGAGCGGGAGATGGCCGACGGTATGCAGGTGAGAGATGACAAGGCACGTTTTGTCATCGATACAGTGAGGGGAAAAGGAACTGATGCAAGTTCAAGCATGATACTCATTCTCTGTGATCTCGACCCATTACTCTCTAAACATCTTGGGTTGATGTAAAACTCTACTGAAGTAATGAAAATACCTTCAGTATGCAGGCAACTTCCTGCTGCTTTTTTCTTTCTTTCTGAAGATGAAAAGACAAAGTTGGACACATTGACGTTGCGTCATTATACTTAATTTTTTTTTTTTTTTATGACACTGTCATCAGGCCAACTTTAAAGTAAATGATCAATGACAGGTGCAATGCCTTGCTCAAGGACACTGTTTTATGGACACACATTGGCTGGTTCAGGGATTACAGTTTGACATCAAAGCATTCTTGTTACTTTTTAATACTGTATTTTTGTCTTTTATTCTGCATTTAGCTGACTGTTCTCTGTATTGTTCAGGGAGCTCAGATTATATTTGTATACATTGTGGACAGGTATTTTGTATGGGGCATGGGCACTTGATGTCTCTGGGTATGTGTATGTGTGTATATATGTTTTCCTGATGCATGATTGCTATAGAAACAATACTGGCTTGTGTATCTGCTCACTCTGACACAGACTGTATTAGTGACTAATTGTCTGATTTGATGGCTCCATTTCCACCCCCTCCACCCAAGTCCACACCCTTGGTGTCATCCTGGACCGACCCCATCCTCTCCTTCCAATCCCATGCCAACCAGATCACAAAAAAATGTATTTTTCCACCTTTTTGCAACATTGTCCTCCTTCGTCCCAGCCAATCACACACTGCTGCTGAGACACTCACAGACTCCACTACAGTAACAGCCTCCTATACAGCGTCACCACCAAGGTTCTCATGAAACTACAGTATGTGCCCCTGTTCTTGTACATAGTCTTTTATTTTATTTTCCCCCTTTTTTATTTGTTTTGATGTACATAATGTTATCTTTTACCTGTTTTTTTTTAACTGTGTTGCCACTATATAAGTCTATGAATTGAATAACAAGGACCTCATTGGAAACAAGGCCGCAAGGACTTTGTTGGACGGACCTTTTAGACAAAGTATTTTAAATGTAACTGCTGCCCGCCTGCTCACCAGAACCACATCACCCTGGTCCTCCATGACCTTCACTGGCTCCCAGTAAAACACAGAATAGATTTCAAAACACCTCTCACCACCTACAAGACCCTCATCAACCAGGCTCCCCCTACCTCTCTGAACTCCTCCAACCCCCTCCTGCTCCCTCAGGTCTGGTGATGCCAACCTCCTGGACGTCACCAAGACAAATAACATAAACCTGGGGTGACGGCCAGGGCTTTCTCAGTTCTTCTCCCTCACTGCCAGCTCACATCAAAGCTGCCCCCACCCTCACCACGTTTAAAACAGCCTTTAACCTTATAACTAGTTTTTCCTAATACACAAAAAAAATGTGTTTCTCTTGTGTAAAGTGACTTTGAGTACTTAGAAAAGCGCTATATAAATTGTATGTATTATTATTATTATTACAAATTGGGGCGTTGTCCTGGGTGTCTTTAGTTCATGAACTGATGTGAGCTCTATCTGTCCTTTACATGCTGTTCAGTAAACCTGATGAAGGGTTTTATTTTTTTCCCCGCTTTATAATAAAATATATTTGGGAGCATTAAGACAATGTGCAGATCTTCTCCTTTCTCCAGTGTTCCTCCTGTATGTCAGTGGTTCTCAAACTTTTTCATGTCAAGGACCCCCACATTGATTGATCTGTATTTGGCTGTGGACCCCCATCTAAAAAATATGTTGTGCCAGAGAGACCCCTAGAAGCAAAAATTTGAGTTAAAAATGTTTGTTTAAAAAACTGTGTGTGTGTGTGTGTGTGTGTGTGTGTGTGTGTGTGTGTGTGTGTGTGTGTTCAAAGATTTGCACAAAGGTTTGCGATTTTTCAAAAAATAGCAGTTCTACAAGCTAATATGGTGGCACTCGTGCCACGCTATGAGCTTGTAGATCTACTATTTTTGAATAACCAAAGAATAAAATATGGTTAATTCTTGTGACGCTATGTTAACTTAATTATTCAAATCATGAACTGGAATCATGTGTTTTGTTTTGTTTAAGCCAGCAGGATCTACTTTTAAATTGTTTTAAATTGTCTGAAATTGTTAGATTCAAAATAAAATCACCTCTGACATGATGCCAGGTTGAAAATAGATGAAACATTATTGCTGTAGCCTACAAAAACTATTTACATTACATTACATTATTTGCCTACAGAAATGGTCTGTTGAACAATGGAAAATATCATAAAGATGCTTACTACTACAGTATAAATATATTATATCTTTGAATAAATCAAAGCAGAAATTAGTAACACATTTGTTTTGTTTATTAAAAAGCTTTTAGTCATGGCTTCATATTTACAATTTGATCCTGTTCTAAATGTAAATATAAGAAATAACTGCACATAATCTATCTATCATACATCATGGGGTAAAAACACAACATTGATGTAAAAAAAAACTAATACAGTGATAAATATAACAATGTGTTCATGTTTACAACACTTTGTTCATCTGTTTGTATTGAACGGTCTTTGTCACCCTCATGTGGACAAAATGAATCACTACAAGTGTAAGTCATCAATAAATCTACTTTTCACTCAGTTCATAAAATAATGAGATGACACAATATGGATCTACTTTCTACTATATAAGATGTTAAGATCTACAAGCTCACATTGAGACACGTTGTGAGCTTGTAGATCTGCTATTTTCAGCGCGCGACACCGTCATAGAACAGAGCATCATGTTGACGCCAGCTTTGGGAGTGTGCTGCGTTTGTGTAGAGCTGGTTAAGTCCCGGGAAAGACGCACTGTGATTGGCCAGTAGTCACTTTGAGTGGCAGTTGGGGCAAACGCAGTCAGTGGGGCAAACGCAGTCCCCACCAATATTATTTACGATTCTGTGCCTATCGGTACATAACTCGGACGGCGCTTAGTCGACTAGCAGACCATCGGCCGGTCGTCGCGGGCCCGGGTCTGCTGAGTCGGCGCGCCTCCGTCATGGTCCAAAACTATACTTTATAGGCGAAAAAAAGTAGTTGAGGATTGAAAAAGTTTTCTCCCAAGCGGGAGTCGATCCCAGACTCCCAATGGTAATGAATTGAGAGTTTAATGATTAGCGAGGTGCGCCACTGAGGCCGGTGCTGAGATTGGGTATTTGGGCTATATTAGAATGTGACGTCCTAACTCCTCTATTGTAGAAGAAAGAAGTCCCCGCCCACGCCCCCGCCCAAAAGGGGGAGCCTCGCCCCTTCGGGGCGAGGCACCCCAAAGACCGTGCACTTACATATATCGCACATGGCCATATATCGCACATATAAAAGTCGTAGGGTGTCAAGCTTCACATTGAACGCCACGTGAGCATTTCCGCTGTTTCTTCAAAACAAAAGCGAGTGTCGCTAGAAGAACTACATTTCAAGGACTACATTTCCCATACACCATGGTAATGTACGTGTTCTGGTAAGGTTGCTACAGGTCTGCTTTGATTGAATGAATACTTTATTAACAGTTTGCAAAAGAAAAGCACAGAAAGTATAGATCAATACAAGGTCTGTTAAGAGGATTAAACCCAATAAAACACTATTAGAGGCTTGTTTCCATTAAGGTCCTTTAAACAATCAAACAATCATCATCATCATCATCATCATCAGTTGTGGATTGTAATCATAGACAGAAAGACATCCTGTCTCTGGTTCATTCACTGTGACTCCACATGGAAGTGATTTTACATCTGATCTGTATATTAGGCTACAGTTTATCCTACATGAATCATAACAACAACTTTACCTTTTAATGTAAATAGTTTATGAGGATGATGATGATGATGAAGCAGACTGAACTAAAACATCATTTCATTGCCTTTTATGCTGTGCTATGACGCACATACGCGAATACTAATGAAGCACTCTAATCACTGCCTGATTAGAGTACTTCATTAGTATTCGCGTCGTTGTTAATGTGTGAATTCCGTCGCAGCCATTACTTCACCTCAAGGACAATAGCTTCACACATGATAAGCCATCAACTCAGAGTTAGCCCACACATTCTTGCTGCCCCCCAGCCTTGGGCAGTTAGCGTATCAGAGCGTATCAGCGTATCAGCGTCTCCGTTTTTGAAGGTGTACGGTGGCGACGAAAAAAAAACTGAAGGTGTACGGCGTACACAGCATCTGACGGTAGAACCCACCACTGGACTGAGACCTTTGTAAAGTAATTGCTTCTGGAAAATAAAAGAAGACATATCACACATTGTTTTCTGCTGTGTTGCTTTTCGATGTGTCCACTGTATAAGTTTATTGAGCTATCTAAAGAGCACAAAGTAAGCGATACTGCCGAGACAGAAACCAGTGTTGCCATGTCCACTTATTATAAGCGACTTTGGGCTTATTTTTCTGTGAAGTTGCTTGTAAATATTGGTAGTTGCGGGTTGCGGTTTTATGGTATTTTTATGATTATTTGGACTTGGGCTTCACAATTTTTAAATTATTTTAACCAGTGGTTCTCCATGTTTTATCATGGACCCTCAAATTAATATGTATTTGTCCCTAACCCCCATCTGAAAAGGTTTTGTGCCAGGAGCCCCGTACCAGATTTGTGTTAGTGTTTCACAAATCCTCAATATTTCACATTTTACTATTTTTTTTAATAAATTGCAGATCTACAAGCTCACAACGCGTTGTGAGATTGTAGATCGGCTATTTTCAATGTATACAGTAAAGGTTTAAAGTGCTCATAATGGCCTAGTTATAGTTATAGTTATTATTGTGCAATTGACAGATTGTTGTTCTCAGTTAATAAGGTATGTTTATAAATGGCAGTGCTGCCACCCTACTCACTGTACCCTGTACATGTATGTTTAAAATAAAAGCATGAATATATTAATCTTTCTATTTTTAATAGCTTAGTATTGATGCACAATAACATGTATGTTTATGAAACACAATTGTATACATAATTATACAATATATGTTGCCCCCCCCCCCCCCTACGAGGTAAGGGGTCGATGTAGGGTAGGGGGTCCCTGCTCCATCTCCCCATCAGTTTGGGAAAACGTTCTGCTTCTTTTGGGCTTGTTTTCCTAGACCTGGTTGCTTATTTCTCTCACACAATCTGGCAACACTGCCAGAGACGATTTTTATACAGTCTATGGACGATACATGCCGCTGTTTAGATGCCTCAATAAAATTATACAGTGTGCTAAAAAAATCTGAATTGATTGGATAAAAACCTGTGATATGTCTTCTTTTATATTCCTGAACCGATTAGCTGACAAAGGACACAATCGTTCAGAAATAGTGTTTGTTCACAAGCTGGTACAGCTGGCTGGCATAGACTTCATTGTATTTCACCAAACTTCCTGGTCCAGTTTTGGCTCCCATGCGCATCAATGGCGTCTGCCTGCCCCCTAGGCCGTCCCTGAATTCCTTCTTTTCTAATTTCCTTGATTAGTCCATGAGCCAGAGCCCCAAAATTGAGCAATGATTATCGAAAGAGTGGGCAAAACCATACCTATATTAAATTGTTCATAGAGTCAATACGAGTAAATAAATATATGATAACCTTTCCACAGGAGCAGCTTTTTCATGGTTATCACACATTTTGTTATTTTCCCCATACTTACATGACAGGTGAAAAATGACAACATTTAAAAAAGAGTTATCATAATGAAACTTCCTGAGTTGATTACTTACATGAAGACAATGATTGATTGTATTACAAATTTTCTGAAATTGTATATTTAAATATGCAAATTAGGCATTAGGAAAATATGCCCAAATTTGCATAACTTTCCAGAATCAACATTGGAACATTGGACAAAGCCAGAGTCAACATACTTATTTCATTTTGTTAAGATGTTGGAGTCAAAGGTTTTTAACGAGGGAATATTCAATATCTGGCTCAATTTTGGGGCTCTGGCTCATGGACTAAATGCCTAATTTGCATATTTAAATATACAATTTCAGAAAACTTGTAATACGATAAATCATTGTCTTCATGTAAGTAATCAACTCAGGAAGTTTCATTATGATAACTCTTTTTAAAATGTTGTCATTTTTTCACCTGTCGTGTACGTATGGGGAAAATAACAAAATGTGTGATAACCATGAAAAAGCTGCTCCTGTGGAGAGGTTATCATATATTTATTTACTCGTATTGACCCTATGAACAATTTAATATAGGTATGGTTTTGCCCACTCTTTCGATAATGAAATCTTGTCTGGCTCATGGACTAGATACCGAGCAAGGTAATTAGAAAACAAGGTAGGGGGCGGGCCGACGCCATTGCTTGCATGGGAATACAAGAAGACTCACTCCAAAACCAACTCACCCCAACTCAAAAAGGAAAACTCACCCCGGAGCTAGGAACACTCACCCCAGGGGGTGGGTAAACTCACCCCAGGACCTGAGAAAACTCACTCCGGAACACTCACCCCGGGGGTAGGAAAACTCACCCCGGGGGTAGGAAAACTCACCCCAGAAAAACTCAATGGTGTAAAGTACAGTGAGTTTTTGTTTTGTGGGTGGGTTTAACTTTTCCCCTCTACACCAAGTCTGTATGTTTAAAAAAGGCACATCTACCGGCTTGTGAGCTTTCCTTTTTCACAGAATGCTTTCATAATGAGACATGTTTAATCCATACTGGATTAAATTCTTTCTTTGAAGGTATAGAATTACCAAATTATGTCGTTCAATGATATTTTTGGGTTTAAAATATTGTCATCATTGTCCATGTAGACAGGAGGCAAGATTATATTGATTTCAGCAGAAAGCCCAAAACTTGTAGAAACACTGCTCTAAATATCAGGTTTACACATAAGCTACAAGTTGCTGTTCACCATAACACAACACAAGAGGTCAAATGTAGGAATAGATCAGTTTATTTGACAAAAGAGGCAGTGTAAAACAACAGGTCAGAACACAGTTACTACGACATAACTGCATAGAAAAAAATGGCCAAAAGTGCCTATCTGAGCTGTTAAAATAATAGAGGAAAAAAAGCTTGTCAAAAATAGTACAAAAGTTGCAGTGTGCTACTGTCCTTCAGACTATTCTTCAGGTGTCGGGTCGACCTGGCGGGGCGTGACAGGAATCACAGAGTTGAGGTGGGATAACTTCCTCAGCAACTGGCTGATGGAAATCGTCTGGTTTTCATAGTCCTTCCATAACTGGAACAGGTTGCGCTGTGTCTTCTTCGTCGTTCGTCGTTGATAGCGTCGTAGCTGATTCGCTGAGAGAAGATGCAGCTCGATCCTGATCCAATCAGCTTGAGCGTACAACAATGCCACAAGCGTGTACAATGGCAGATGTGCTCGTCCTCCTGCTGCTTTATTGAGTTTATTGTGCCAGCCTTCTACGTCATTGTTGGTTCTGATGGCGCGGTTGTAGACACACCAGCTGGTTGGCTTTGGCCACCCTGGCCAGATTCCTTGGGTTGACAATACAAAGCGAATCAGTGGGCATGTCCTCTCTCAAAACAGTCTCCACGATGACTGCAGCTGACTGGTGGACATTCTCCAGCCCAATCTTCTTAACTTTCATGTAGATCTGCACCTAGAGAATAGAATTATATACAAATTAGTACAGAAATGAGACAATTTGATGCTAATTTACATTAACCCCATAACACAAAATGCATAAGATACATCAAATAATATACTAGTGCTGCTCATACTTTTTTTTAAAGCCATCCTCTCCATTGTGATTGTGATCGTGAGGTCCTGGTGTGTAGTCATTCCCTGTTTGCTTCACTGTTGCAAGACATGTCAGATCCTTTCTTTTTACAGCGCAGCGATAATGCGTATGAGTAGGTCCGGATCTCTTCACAATGTAGCTGTAACCATCACTATCAACTAAGAGGGTGCCACCACGTTGCGTGCCTCCCTCAATTGTTGTATAACGGACTTCAGTTGGCATCACCATGGCTGGAACAACTTCAGGTCCCGCTTCAGTTGGCATCACCATGGCTGGAACAACTTCAGGTCCCGCTTGAGGTAGGACTACTTCTTCTGCTGCATCAGATACTGGTGGAATGGATGGATCTGCAGTGTCTGGAGGTGGAACCATAGCATCCTCAGTTATTTCGGTAGCTGTTCGTGGTCTTTTCGCCTTCGGAGCCCTCTCTCTCTGCAAGTGGCCAGCGAAACATTCCAGTGCAAGCGGTGCAGGGGAGAAGTCGCACAGGTAGATGCAGCCGAGCAAAAGGGGCTTGTAGTAGACGGGGAGACGTATGAGGTGGTGGACAGTTTCTGCTACCTGGGAGACATGCTTAACGCTGATGGGGGGGTGGACCTAGCGGTGACCACAAGGGTGAGAAGTGGATGGAAGAAGTTCAGGGAACTCATGCCCTTCCTAACATCCAAGGCCCCATCCCTGAAGATGAAAGGGCAAGTGTACTCAGCCTGCGTCAGAAGTGGCATGACATATGGAAGTGAGACATGGGCCATGAGGGTGGAGCATGAAGAGAAGCTGAACAGAGCATAAGATGAGGATGATCAGATGGATGTGCGGTGTATCACTGAGGGAGAGAAAGACCAGTGCAGAGCTGAGACAGAAGATGGGAGTGGAGGCCATAGTGGATGTGGTGAGGAGAGGCAGACTGTGATGGTACGGACACGTTGTAAGGAAGGAGGAGAATGATTGGGTGAAGAAAGTAATGTCGATCAACTTGGAGGGGACAAGACCCAGTGGCCGGCCTAAGAAGACCTGGCAGATGACCGTATTAGCTGACATGAAAGCACTCGGCATCAATCACGAGATGGCCATGGACCGTTCCCGGTGGAAGAAAGCCATAGCGAGAACCCAGTCCAACCCAGCGGAGCCTGGAAAGCGGACTTTAAACAGATGATGATGAAAGTAAATTGTCATGAGTCAGTGTGAAGGAGGTAGAGCCATTGAAAGGCTAGCCCAGTCTATTGTTCTAAAAACCTGTGTTGTGAGTGGTCAGAAGGAGGTCCTAGGTAACATATCTGTTTGCTTATAACATGATGCTATTGTGAGAAACAGGACGTTCTGTGTTTTTCGGCTACACACAGTTGTCACGTTCAACAGGACAAAGCAGGTCCTATGAACAAAGATGCGCGGTACACCATTGGAACCCTGTATTGTTCGCCTTTTTGACAATAAAGAGATTGTTGAAAATGACTCCTCCGGACTCTAAAGATTGTGATTATTCCCACCCAGAGAAACATGTCTGCTTCCGTCTTCCAAACGGGCTCAGGATACGACACTGTACTAAACCTTTACTGTCTGTGGCTGACCTTTTAAGGACATCTCATGGCCCCACCCACACCTTGCCCCATTTAGCTAGGTGTGGGACAATGAATGGGCTATTAATGGGCAATTATCAGTGTTTGATTTGCATACTGGTGTGGTGGTTACCTCAAAACATCAGTTGAGTATCCTCAGGTCAGTTTATCTGTTGTGGCCATATAGCTAGGAAATAAGCTAATTAAAGTATTTTAAATACATTTCATCAGAAAAGTGAACATTCCAATGTGTTTATAATGCAAACAAATACTAACTTTAAAAAAATGGAGAAAAACTCCAGTGTGAAGGTAAAACACAGGTATAATGTTTTTTTTTTTCTCTCTCTCTTCTCTCTCTCTCTCTCTCTCTCTCTCTCTCTCTCTCTCTCTCTCTCTCTCTGTATGTGTCTGTGTATGTAATCCAGGGGTTCTCAAACTTGTTCATACCGCGACCCCATATAATAAGCGAGATTCTTTGGCGACCCCAGCACCCGCAACCCCCCCCCAACCCCTTCTCTCTCTCTCTCTCTCTCTCTCTCTCTCTCTCTCTCTCTCTCTCTCTCTCTCTCTCTCTCTCTCTCGCACACGCACACGCACACACACAAACCACTTTACAGTAACCCTATTTTATACTGTGGCTATTTGAAAATAGCTGATCTACAAGGATCTTGTGGGTTTGCTATTTTCAAACATTTAGTACTTTTTTTGTACATTACTATACATTTAAGTACATTTTGATGCCAAGACTTTCATACATTTACCCAAGTGGAGGTTTGTACTTTTATTTGTAACAGAGTATTTCTACATTGCAGTATTGATACTTACTTATTGTAAGTAAAATATGTGAGCCCTTTGATGGCAAGGAGTCATCTTGCAAAGGGAGTGTCAGGTTTAGCATTTTGTGTGTACAGTTTTGTGTGTACACTTTACTAATTCATGCCTTTATTTCTAGTCGATTGGATTATTGTAATGCTCTCTATACTGGACTGACAAAGCAGTGTTTACATAAACTCCAGTTTGTTCAGAATGCTGCTGCTAGAATTTTAACTAGAACTAAGAAACCTGAACACATTACTTTTAAAGTACTTCTCATTGTTTTTAAATCTATCAGGGGTCTAGCTCCCTCATATGTCTATGACATGATTAAACCCTATGAACCTACCAGAACCCTTAGATCATCTGTCACGACGGGCAGCAGCCACCATGAGAATACCAGGAGTAGCTGATTAAAGTAATATTTCTAAAAACTAAAGTTCTCAAACAATGCATGTGTGCAATGCAATGTTCTATAATGTTATCATTTATACCAGCAAAGTAGTAGGTAACTAAATATCCTAGGTAAAAATAGGGAAAAGTGTTTAATGCATGTTTTACAATAGTGAAATGTATATCTAATAGTAACTAAAGTTCAATAATGCTTACAATAGTGAAATGTATATCTAATAGTAACTAAAGTTCAATAATGCTTACAATAGTGAAATGTATATCTAATAGTAACTAAAGTTCAATAATGCTTACCAAAAGCTTTTCTCACAAATGTGTTCACACAGAAAACAAAACATTATACCTGTGTTTTACCTTCACTGGAGTTTTTCTTAATTTTTCTTTGTTAAGGGCGCGCTCCCACCAATAGTTGGCTGGCCGCTGTTTGCAGACTCTGCCAATGCATTGTCAATGCAAATGCGTTGATTCACGCAAGAGCAGATTTTTCCGCTTGTCGCGCAGACCTTGCGTTTATCTGCTCTCCGCGACTAAGCATAAAACTGCTGGAGGCAGGCGCTGATTTTCTCCCTCTGTCCAATCGGGTGAGTCGAAGGCGGACCGTCCCAAGACTCAGGAAGCACAAGGCAGCAAGCGGTGCGGGCTACGGGGACGGTCCTGAAAGTGAGTGACAAGTGCGTCACAGCGTTTTTTTAGAATCCGCTGGCTGCAAAAAACTGTGGCCGCGCACAACCTGCGTTTAACAGCGGCCAGCCAACTCTTGGTGGGAGCGCGCCCTAAGTTAGTATGTTTGCATTATAAACACATTGATTATAAACACATTGGAATGTTCACTTTTCTGATGAAATCTACCTTGTATTTAAAGCACTTTAATTAGCTAAATATAATTGAACAACATAATTTGGTAATTCTATACCTTCAAAGATTTTTTTTTTCTTTTTTCTTTTTTTTAAAACCATTTTTCACCATCACATTATGAAAGCATTCTGTGAAAATGGAAAGCTCACAAAGTTAAAAACCATTGGGGTGAGTTTTCCACAAAGTTAAAAACCACTGGGGTGAGTTTTCCTACCCCCGAAAATCTTGGGGGTGAGTTTTCCTACCCTGTGGGGTGAGTTTTCCGGAGTGAGTTTTCCTAGCAATGGGGTGAGTTGGTTTTGGAGTGAGTCTTCTTGATACCCTTGCATGGCAGACGCCATTGATGCGCATGGGAGCCAAAACTGGAACAGGAAGTTTGGTGAAATACAATGAAGTCTATGCCAGCCAGCTGGACCAGCTTGTGAACAAACACTATTTCTGAACTATTGTGTCCTTTGTCAGATAATCGGTTCAGGAATATAAAAGAAGACATATCACAGGTTTTTATCCAATCAATTCGGATTTTTTTAGCACACTGTATGATTTTATTGAGGCATCTAAACAGCGGCATGTATCGTCCATAGACTGTATAGGGGCCGGGCAAAAGGCGTGGCCAAGCTTAGGCGGAAGTAGTTCCGGTGGCCATATTAGGTGAGCTCCATAACAACAGCTCGTATCAACAACATTGACAGTTACTCACGAGTCACGACGTGTCCTGAACTACAGCTAATTTATTGGTAAAGGACAGAAGATGGACCGGGCAATGCGTGACAGAGAGATACCACAGAGAGAAGCTGAACGCAGACGCAAAGGCACGCTACCTGGAAAAAAGTCATTACATCTGTGCCCTAGATCAGACGTAATGACCAGTCAGTCACAATCATTCATTTTACCTGAAAAGAACAACGTTTTGTTTGCGTAGTTGTGTAACCGAAATAAAATATAGTCATCTTGAGTAGCCTACTGATTATTTATATATATATTTATAATATTATTATAGCGAAGTATTATTATTAATTTTATATTGTTCATTGATCATTGAGAAAGTGCACAACGGACCTGTTGCGATCAGTGTTGCCATATTCTGCGAGAGAAATAAGCAACCAGGTCTATGAAAACAAGCCCAAAAGAAGTGGCTTAGTGACATCGGCTACTTGAAAATAGCCGATCTACAAGCTCACGTGAGCTTGTAGATCGGCTATTAAAAAAAACTCTTGCAATAAAATAAAGAATATTTTGAATATTTTTTAAAACATTCTAACAACACTCCCTGGCACAAAACATTTTCATGAAAAGATTTGAGAACCACTGGTTTAATTTTTATGTATTTATTTTTAAAGCCTAAATAAGCAAGTAGCCTACCTAAATAAGCCTAAATAAGCAAGTACACTTTATAAATAAGCCACACAAAACTACTAATTTTACAAGCAACTTTACAGAAAAAGAAGCCCAAAGTCGCATAATAAGCCGACATGGCAACGCTGATGCTCGCCTCGCCCTCGCCTCCAACAGATGTTTATATGTTTGATTGTGTGCTGTCATGCTCGTTTGAGCTTATATGTGTTTGGGAATGTTGTTGAAGGTTTTGTTATTTCGTCAGCTGACACCTAAGCCATACTACATTTATTTGATATCTCCGACGTCTGAACACTTGCTGACAGACAGACAAGCGTCCCTGGCTGTTTACTCAGCCACCGTGACCGTGAGCCACCCACGTTAGACAACGTTTCTCAGACTGGACACATAGAGAAACACAATGTAGCTGTTAGCTCAATCTCATTGTATTTAAGATACCCAAGCCAAGCCATACGACGTTTCTTTGATATCTCCGACATCTGATCTCCAAAGCTTTTCTTCCAGGTTGGAAATGTGTGCAATTTAACTTTTTTAATTTAACGTCTGAAACCTTGGCATTGCATCAGATAATGCAGCACTGTCGTACCATTGCTAAATTAGAGCAACAGACAAGTTAGAGATAGATAATAATGTACACCGTCTACTTGCTGGACAACAAACACAGGACTACAGACTACACTACACTACTCTACACTTGTGGCAGATGTCAATCTACTCACTCAAGATGGCGGCGAAAGTGGGCTGATTTAACGGCGTCTCGATCCTGTGACTTTTTTATGTCCAATGTATTTGTATTTAAGTTCATAAAGTTAAAAAAAAATATTCTGGATTCCAATTCAAATGTAGCAAAAAATAGCAGATCTACAAGCTCAAAACGCGTCGCAGTAGATCTGCTATTTTTGCTACATTTGTGTGACATAGAATGGCATAGAATCTCTATCATCAAAGTTTTAGGCATATGACCACGCCCACCTGGGCGAAACACCAAAGAAAGAGGGAGTCCCCCCCTCCCTCTTCCCTCCCTCCTGCGTCGCCAACATGGGCGTCACCACCCCCGCCCCTCCTCTTCTGGTCTCCAGTTGATGACGTCATGGCCCCTCCCCTCCTCTATTGGTCTCCAGTTGATGACGTCAGTCCTGAACGACCAGCGGTAGGATCCAACATGGCGGCCTCAGCAGCAGAACATCAAAGAGAAGAAGGACTAAGGTTTAACTTTAATAACAATAAGTTCAGTCTGCTGGTGTTAGTGGGTCAGCTAGACACCACGGGGCTGCTGGAACTTGTAGTCCACCAGGTGAACAGAGGTACGTTTGTAGTTCTTTATAATGTCTCTTCTCTTTTCTCCACGAGACGTTTTGTTTGTTTGTTTGTTTCAGACTTTTTTTTTTAGGCAATTAAGCCACGAAAATAGCAGATCTACAAGCTCACAAGGCGTTGCTGCAGCAACGCCTTGTGAGCTTGTAGATCTGCTATTTTCGTGTTGGGTGGAATAAGAGAAGGAAGCTGTTTGAAGGAATTCTAACGGCTGGTTACTTTGTAACTGCTGCTGCTGGGGGGTGTTGTGGCGAGGTGTGTGTCCCTGTCACAATGTGTTCCCTCTCATGCTGGTTGTGGGTCTATAATAGGTGTGGCACATTATGTTTCCCTGTCAAAATGTGTTCCCTCTCTCTACACTGTAAAGTGTAAATGCATTATAATATGGTCTGTTAGAATATGTTTCCCTGTCAGAATGTGTTCCCTCTCCATCCAGTCCAGTGTTAATACATAGAGCTGTGGTGTTCAGGTACATTTTGTTTCCCTGTCAGAATGTGTTCCCTCTCCATCCAGTCCAGTGTTAATACATAGAGCTGTGGTGTTCAGGTACATTTTGATTCCCTGTCAGAATGTGTTCCCTCTCTCCACTGTAAATGCGTCATGATGTGTACTGGCACATGTTGTTTCCCTGTTAGAATATGTTCCCTCTCCACCAGTGGTGTAAAGTAACTAAGTACATTTACTCAAGTACTGTACTTATAAGTCAACTTTTGAGGTCATTTTTTATTCTACTAGAGTTTTTCTAATGTTCAGTACTTTTACTTCTACTCCACTACATCTCAGAGGCAAATATTGTACTTTTACTCCACTACAATTATTTGAAAACTTTAGTTACTTTAACCATACATTAATACACTAATAACTTCAACCCTATACATTTCGTCCATTTCAAAATAGCAGATCTACAAGTTCACTATTGTAGATTTGTAGGGCTTGTAGATCTGCTGTTTTCAAAAGATTTTTATATATATATTTTATACATTTGAAAACTTGAAATGGGACATTCTGCATAATGAGTACTTTTGGTGCTTTAAGTACATTTTGATGCCAATACTTTTGTACTTTTACTCAAGTAAGAGATGCGTA